>NC_090951.1:18842572-19142572 GCF_040807025.1 Struthio camelus | reverse complement strand
GCACACAATTTCACAGAGGTACAAGGAAGCTTTCCTTGCCAGGCAGTAGAATGGACATATTGTTCTCAAGGAACAACAGTGAAAACAAACACAGGTGAAGCAATGGCAATTCCTCCTACTGTACAGCAAACTGTACACTAGCTGTTACCTTTCTTCTGTATGGCAAGGCTTCCAGCCCGGATTCAGCTACACCAGGGGAAACCATCATTACACTCTTCCAAGAGTACTTGCTTTGGAGGCCTGATCCAAGATGTGAGATCTACAAATGGAGCTGGAGCGAACTCCTTTATAGTTAAAAATGTTGAAAATTTGACTTTTGGCTTGGTTTATTCTAGAGGAAATAGCGGGTACAAAATCATCTGGAACCTCAGCAAAATTGAAGGGTACTTGGAAAACGCGGGTTAGTTAATCTCCCTTTATGATACAGGGTTAGGGTGAAATGCTTTCTGATTCCTTGTTTCTGCCCTGTAAAACACCATCAAGCCAGTAGCTTACATATCCTTCACTTGATATTGTGACAAACTTCTATAATTTGTACCCTAAACATTGTTTGCTGAAAAAATGGAGGCTGAAGAAAATATAAATATACCAAAATTAAACAGTATGAAAGATGTTTTTTCCATATGGCTGTACATAACCTTGTCTTTATCACCAATAAAATTCTATATGCGTTTTTTCATGCCAAAACCGGAATTTTGAAAGTTATTGAGTTCAACCAAAACCTTAAACCTAAGATTTTCTTAGCATTTTTATTAACCAATCAGAAAGCCGTCAATCTTGGCAGAGGTAATTTCTTTCAGTTGTTCCATGCCTGCCCATACTGTGACTCTGCACACTAAAGCCTTCTAAAGGCTTCCTTTGCCTTTTAGGAACAAAATAAATAACATCAATATTTGACTTTGCAAACCACATTTCAGAAGTACTACTCCCAAAAAGGCACTGAAGTGAAGTGGCCAGATGGAAAGAGAGTAGGGCTTCATTCTTTTGAACATCTAATCCCCAGTGTATTCCCAGGTAGTCTGTCCCACTTACGTTCAGCTACGGCTGATGTTCTTTCATGTGCTGTAGCTAGAGTGTGCCCAGCCATAAGTAATAGCTGAGACCAGGAACTGCATTTACAGAAGGGATAAAATTGACAAAATGAGTTTGTTTCCAGATAAGGAACTTGAAAAGAGAATGCTAGATTTAGGAAGGGATGCACGCAGAATCAGTTAAATTATAATCTAAGAAAAAACTGAGGACCATCTCCACAAACATGCACAAATATGCAAGATTGCACGTTAGAAGATATTGTCTTCTTTCAAAAGTTAATAACAATTTACATCACTGATGAGCTTGGCCCTTATTACAGAACCCAAATTTACAGTCACAAGAGCTTTATGCCCCCAAAGGCACTATTTCCACTGGAATTGCGGACTCTGCTAAAATACCCGGGGGCTTCCACTGGTGGCATAGCACGGTGGCCTGAAATTGGCCAGTGTTGCCACTCTGCACACTCCTACAGAGTGCCTAGAGCAGAACCCATCATTTACCACGGGCCTGCAGAGTGCCTTTCGCTGCTCCACAGACAGGTAGGAAAGAGATAAATGAATCTGACAATAAAGAGATTTAAGTGACAGTTACACAAACTTGAAAATGTCAGAGTTTCTACTATTTCTCAAACTGCAGGTTTGCCATTCTTTCCTTTTCCCTCTATCTGCTTGTCTGGTAAGTGCACAGTTGGGTGTTAGTTGCGATACATGACTGGATATAAAAAGCATACGTTACTTCCTACAAACAGGTAGGAAAGCATACTTCCTACTTCCTGACTTTTCCTTTCATGCAAAGAATGTCCAAGGTGTAAGAAACTTAAAACACCAGTTGCTGAGTGGAATTCAGTAGAATCAAACTTTCATATCAATACATAACATATCCCCAAAACCAGAAAGGAGATCAAATCTGTAAGAAACTACAAGATGTGATAACAACAGAAATTTTAATACTCTTTGTGTTAGAATTTTAGATAAGTTTTACGCTACATTTTGCAGACAGTAAAGATTTAGTTTTATTTTTTTGTGAAACCACCACTGCCGTCATTGCTAACAATTAATAACATTATTGTGCAAGGCTATAGTTCTGTAATCATAACAAAGGCCATGTAATACAACATATCTGTCCTGCAAAAGGCTTGTAGTTTTACAGAGAAGATTTTTCTCTTCCTGTTCTGAAATATAATGCAGGTAAAGATGAAAAAAATATGAATTGTTAATATATAATCATTAAGCACTAAGGGACTCCAACTGCAAAGAGTTTTCAAGTGGAGCATCAACAATGTGTTTCATATGCAGTTACAGAAATACATGAAAAATTCCCTGAACAATTTTTTAAAGAATGTTTTGCTTTGCCTTAACTGAAGAGAAATTAAAAACATCTTTGATCATTTTTTCCACTGCCATATTAATTAGAATCTCTACAAATATTTTTCACTATTTCTAAACTACTCAGCTGACTAACTACGGGAAAGATTAAAGATGTGCTGCACAGTATCTGCTGTTACACAGTGGAGATCATAAAATGAACCCCCAAAACCTTGGAAACTTTGCCGCTCTGGGTAAAAAGACTGAAAGAAGAGAGGACACAAGAAGCTATTTTATCTTCAGATAAAGATCATCAGTGACCTTCCTCAGCCTGTCCACCAAGCCCACCATACCAAAGGGGAATTCCTAGTGTTTGGCACTGTAGGAACTGTAAAGCCATCAAGAACAGCGCAGACACAGAATGATTGCTGGAAACTTGACTTCCCCCTACAGAGTCTTTCCTTGTCTTTGTGGCCTCCGTCCCACAGGCCGAGGAAGCACCCATAAGAAATTCCGCGAGTCTCCTATTCCCACAGGAGAATGCCTGCATGGGGCAATCTCCACTCCATGTTTCTTTGATTTTTTAATTAAAAAATATCACTACTCTCTATAAAGTGTAGGGGGTAGGGAAATCCCCCAGGGAAACACTGAATAAATAACACAACATTTGCTGAAAGATGCAGTTTAATCCAATTTAACCTATAGGTCTACAAATTGTTCTCTTTCAGTCCTGTTTCCCACATGCTTTTGTTCCCCATTTCTTAAAATACTATGTGTAGAAGCAAGGTATCCTGACTGCATGAGAAGCATGTTTATATATATCTATGCACACACCCCTTCATATCAACACTTGCAAATAATCCCATCAGTCCAAAAGAGGCAGCATTTAGGAGGGAATTTTCGGCACCACAGACATGGATTTAGTCATACACTTTTCATTATCAGCAACGGGATGTGAGTTATTCCCTCTACACTGAGAATATTTGGCTTTGACTTCAAACAACGTAAAAATTTATCAACCTCAATATAAATTACGTTCTCTCAAAAGGAACCTTAAATGCTCTAAGCCTTTGCTGAGGCATCTGATGCTCCAGTCTCCTCTGCTACACTGTATGATCTGCTGTTTTATTTCACATGCCATCATTGCTTTCCTGTGATTTCTCAGACAAAGAAACAAAATGTCTGCTATACACTGAGTATAAACACAGCTGACTTGTTTTCCCCAAAGTATTGATTTTATGCACTTTTAAAATAACTATTTTCATTCTGTTTGCATAATCAGCTGGGGCATTGTTCCTCTACATTTGCAGAAACACAGATGGAATTGCTGATTTAGAGCCTTTGGAGAGATTTTACTGCACTCTCCAGAATTTAACCTTCTATTAAAATAACGTTTCTAGCACTTCTGGTTGTGAAGATAGCCTGGACACTGTAAACTGATCCATGGTTATCTTGTTGCATCCACAGATCGACAGACAGACAGACACAATAGCACCAAGGGAGCTGTGAACTTCCCCCATTTATTTTATTGGGTGTTTACTTGGGGCCAGATGCTCCCCTCTGTTGTGCAGTGTGGCGTTAAATGACTGAGAGAGAGAAAGAGGAAAAGGAAAAGGAAATCAAAACCAACAAAGAGGAGAAAAGGGAATCTCAAGAGCCTGCTTCTCAGGGGCTAAAACCCCACCACCACCCCAGCACCACTAACCTGCTGGAAGAATTGGGGCTGAGCCATGCATACGGCACATTCTTCCAAAGACGCTGAATTTTCCAGGAGAATCCCACACCAAAGGTTAATGATGCTTCCAGCACCATTTACTTTTTTGCACTCCTTTTATGTGGAGGTCTTACCGCCAAGGAAATACGTAGAAGCAGCATGGTTTTGGAAGACATTGCCGGAGGACGGCCTTCCATTTGATGCTCCCTCACTGAAAGCAGTAAATCCCATTTTCCCAAATTTTCACGGTTTGAAGGCTCTGCCTTCTGCAAGGAAGCTAAAAAGTCTTCCTTTCTGAGGGTGCATTTTTCCATATGACAACCTTCCAGGTTAATAAAAATCAATTGCTGTATGACAAAACCCTCTTTGTTACATGTGGAAAACAAAATCAAAAGAAGCATGTTTGCACTGTTGAATGCAAATAAGAGTAACCATATTATTTGACACCTAAATCCGAATCGACAGAAACAAACTATATCTTTTCAGCATTAAAGCTATACAGTCCTTTCAGCTCCTAGTGCTTCATGTGCCACTCTTCCAAGTCCCCAAAACAATCCATCCTCAATATCCTATGATTTCTGGCAAGGCCAAAGCAAGGATGACCCAGCAGGGGTATTGTTTGGGAGCAAAAGGGAACCACAGACCTTGGATACTTGTAGCAATTACTATGACAAAAAGGGCTCCTTGTATGATTTTACATTGAATAGTCCTTGATGCAAGTCCACCAAACGGACATCCTGCCCCAGGAACCACATTGCCAGCTACTCTCATACTCATACTAACATGCAGCTCTCACTAGCTTTGGTCCATTCCAGTGATTCTGCATGTTTCATCGACCAAAAAGAGACTACAGTAGGTAGATAGCAAGCCCCATATGGGAAAATAACCAAACAACCAAAAGACTAATGCCTGGTTTTGCAGAATGAAATTAAAGATCTTGCTTACCACTGTGACTTAAGATATAAATACATATGTGTACAAACACACGCACCTCTCTCTATATGTACAGGTACATTACATACAAAAAAAATATAAATACATATATTTCTATATATGAAGTATATAAATATATATGTACACATTTATATAAAAATATAGATATACACACATATATACATATATATGTACACACACACATGCAGCAGAAGACCTTACACCACATTTTCAACCAAGAGATACAGCCTTCAACTCCTGTGTGGCCTAGGGAACAAAATGAAAATACGGTTTACTGTGCTACAGAACTACATTGTCTTCACTGTGTTGTTCACTATGGCTGTAGCCTGCAACCAAAATGTTTATAACACATATATTGGAACTAATACTATAAGAGCAATGCAATCCCATGGACTAAAACACAGCTTCCTCTAGGTCAACATGAGGTCAAGCAGAAGCAGAAGAGAACAAGTAATGGGAAAATGAGAAAACAGAATCAAGAAAGGCAGGGAGAGGCTTAAAAGGAGGGGAAAAAAGTTTAGGAATAGAACAATTATCATGAAACTAATCATATGCTTAAATCACTGCTGAATTTATCCATGGCTCTTGATTTACTCAGCTTTATTTTATAGATAACTTGCCTTAAAATATACCAGCAAGAACACTCCAGCACTGGCAGAGAAATAGGCATGATGACCTAGGAAATGCTAGGCACAAATCCAGGCACAAATAAAATCACAGAGCAACAAGGAAGGCTAAAAGGAGGCTATTGGTGAAATCTCACCCAGAACTGCAACTTCCACTGAAACCACTGTAAATGATTACTAATTAGTGATCGTGTGGGTGAACCAAAGTAGTTGCTAATGTGCATAGTCCAGTCAGTAAGACAAGCAGGATGATGAAAAATATCTGTTAATTCCCATCTCAGCTGAGAGTCTCCGCTAGCACTGTACTTTGCTGACGGTTCCATTCTTATTCAGTCGAATGCCAAAGAGCTTGGGAGCATTAGGATGCTTCTCTTCTGAGTATATTATGAAATACGTGACAAGTCTATATAATTGTGGTTTATGTCCCAAAACTTTTTCTGTATAATAGAATAGACTCTAGGGTACAGTCCAGTGAATTTGTGTGATAAACTACATACATTTTGCGAATGGTGCAATCTTACCTCAGATTTTTGTTTAGTAATCAGTATACTGACAGTATGCTGCTTCTCTATTTCCATAACCGGAGCAACTGTTTCTGATAACCAAACCTCTTTCTATTTGCCCTTTGCATTTCAGCATCAGATAGCTGAAAACATTATATAGATATATATTCTGTACTTACTCTCAAGTGCACTAAAGGAAGAAAATCAGTGTAAAAGTTTAGGATCAGACTCCACCTCAAAATTTTGCAATTAATGCAATTCTGCAATATTTGCAACACCAGCTAAAATTCCAGTATGGACTGAATGATGAACAAAAGTTATCAGATAGGAATACACTTTCCTTTAGCGAGTGTGATTGCATTCACCCCATTTAAATATAAGATAAAACTATATGCATCTGATCCTGCCCTACTTTCACAGGCATTACTTTCACCAGTCCTTAAAAAAGGTGTGGGATCCAGATCTATAACATCCTATCGATGGACCTGACTTCTCTCAATCCACTAAGCTCAATTCACCCAAGTGAGTACAACCTACTACCAAAATGCTACCACTAGGTAAAAGCTACAATGCCTATTACAGTAAATGTGTATAGCTCTTCATATTATTTTTCTGTCCCGTAAAGAATCTTTCTGACTGCAATATTAATGACTTTAAACCACAGACTAAGACTTTAGACCTTCCAGTAGTGCCAACTCTCTTGTTTCATATGCTATGATATATAGTCCTGGCTTTGAGCTATCTCTCACTACTGATGCTTTTGATGCTTTGTTTTCTTTTTACTTTAGGATGGAAAAATAACAAATAATGCTGAGTTCTCTTCTTACTCTTGAATTCCTCTGATGTCTATCTTCAGAACTCTTCGAACATCCAATTTATGTCATTCTTTTTCTTTCTTATGCTGTGAATTTGAAACGAAAGAAGGTAACATAATATCATAAGATCTACAGACTACTGAAATGGCCTTTGGAGTTAGTTTCAGAGTTATTCTTAAAACTATCCTGCCTGAGTAGAAACTAAAAAATTGCTTTTCAATAGATAATGCAACTACTCTTTAAATTCTCCCTGGATTAACGTCATTGCCATAGGGAACACTCTAATGATAATAAAGGGTATGATGTCAATGCCTTAAGAGCTGTTCAGATGGGTTGTTCTGCCAATATGGCCAAGACCCAATTCAAGTTCATTCTTAAACATTTATATGTTTTCTGTGTATTAATCCGTTACTATAAAACAGCTACAAAAACTAAAGTTTGTTAATGAGAGAAGCTGACATCTGCTGGGCTTACTGACCTGCAGTACTATTCTTGCATTATTCTGAAATATAATTCCTCTTAAAGCATCACATCAGAACTCGAAAGATGGCTTACTTTAGTTAATTAAGGACCTGATTCAATCTTCTATCAGTATTGAACAAAATGCATAGTCACATATTTAAATCTCATATAGCACAGTGGAACTTGCAAATATATTTCAAGTTCAGCACAAGCTTAAAAGCTTCACTGGGTAGGGTCCCCAGAGATGATCTCTTTACATCGCTGCTTGATGCACAGCCTTATACACATACATGATTAACTGCAGCTTTTCTTAAGAACTCAAGGCAGCTATCCTACCCCTGCACCAGTCCCTATCTTGGCTTTTAGTCTCTGGTCACTGTACTTTTCTGATCTGTTCTCCGTAATTCATTATGCAATAGGCCTGAATCTTTCACGTGTTATGTGAAGTAATGTAGGAGTACAATAATGTACCAGTGGCACTTTCCAGAGATTTCTGCAAAGTAACTTGCATAGTAGCCATACTATCAGGTTTAAATCCTGTCGATAATGGTATATTTTTTTGTGCCTGGGGAAAAAGAAATCTCATCTCCTAGGTCTTTTAAGCTGCCCATCCATCCATACTTTCTGCAGATTCAGGAGATATGAAGCAATACACAATGAAGGGTATCCATTTCATTACTCTCACAAGAGACCTACCTACTGTTTTGTCTTCATTCATTCTGTGCCTGTTAAAGCACAGTTATCTGAACTTTACAGAAATTGGACAGTCTTCGCCTTCCACATGTCTTCTTTTGTGTATGAACGTTGTCAGACTCCATTTTTGCTAGTTTATTGCTTGCAAGCTGACTTACATTAGTCACTCCTTTCAGTGAACTCCTGCGTTACAAGAAACACTACTTCCTTGAGCATGCAATGGATCTAATATCCCTCCCACTGCTTGTTCGCTTTTCAAATAATGCTGTGATTATATTAATCTGATATGCAAAATATATGGTCTTTTTGCCGAAATGCTGTTATTCTAGCCTGTCTTAATGACAAGGAATTAATGCAGTTTGGGGGGGTTTGGGGAATAGATACATCATCTCCCTCATTTTGGTGCCAGTACAAGGTGTTTTATCTTCTTTTTTCCCTTTTCAACTACTTCTGCAGAACAGTTAATTTGTAGTTTGTATTTCTCAGATAGGTGCAGTTCTGTAGGCAAATTTCACATTCCTCTCATTGAAGTGCCAGGCAGAACATCTTGGGAAGATAAATGACGCTCCTTTGCAAGAGGAAAAGCCCATTTTCTTTAGACCTTCTTTTATGGAATTTCTACTTCCCACTTTCACGTTACCTCTTCTTGCATTTCACCACTACTGAGCACGTAGAGCATTGTTGCTTTCTTTTAGTTTCTCCTTAGAAATATATAAACAAACTCCTTTCATACATATGCAGCTCAAACAGGGACACGTCTGGGTTAGCTACTTTCCTTTAGCTGATATCAGTTTGATCTCCCTTTTCCAAGTCTTGATGACTTTACCAGACTCACTTTACTTAAGTTGGCTTGTCTGGTTAGCCAGAGTGAAATACCGGTGAAATCATGCAGGGCCTTCACAGTCCTTGAGGCCTGCTCCATGCATTTCTGCCCTTTTTTTTTTTTTCCTGACAAGACAGTACTAAAAAATACTGTTCATTTACATTTGTCTCATAATTTAAACCAGGTACCAATCTCCTTAAGATATTTATCTGTGACCTTTCTAACTGAAAGGTTTAGAATACCTTCAACAGAGTAACTTTTCTTTATGGAAACCTTGGGCTTAAAAAATCTTGTCTGCCAGTCTACTTTTCATATTTCTCACTGAGAAACAATGAAGCATGCTATTCTCTGCATTTTTGGATTTTAGGAATCAATCTTTCACTGATGTAAAAAACCCTCTTGGTAGAAGTTAGCTAGGGCTGTGCCAGGATGCTTAGCGGTGTTCAGATCAATTCTTTCCCAATCAGCTCCAGAACGCAAATAGAAAGAACAAAATCCATCCTGGCCTACAGCCAGCCCTCGGAGATAGTAACGTCTGCCACTACGCTGTCTTATTAACTTATAATAGACTGAGGAAACCTGTGGTCCAACAACGTTGATTTTCAGTTGAATCTTAGAAATTATGAAAGTCTGCTAGAGTGCTACTATCATAACAAAGGAAATGGAGTGACCCAGGTACCTGCGGGTCCTGTAGCATACTATTTCGCATGGGAAAATAATAGAAAAGTTGGTACAGAATTTGTTTGAGAGATAATATGAATAGGTAAAGCATGACAATCAGTTTGCTTTTCTGGAAAACGGGTCTTGTCGGACAAACCCTGTAAGATTACAAGTTCAGTTACTAGATGAAACTAGGGAGGTACAGTATGAGTTGACTTATGCCAGCTAGTCAATGACTTCTTTTCTTCTCTACGTAGCACTGAATATCAACAAAACATACATTAAATGAAGTCCTGCCTATTCAGTAACATAATATCATAAACAACTAAGTTTCACTAGTGAATGGCAACCCTCCTATGGGTCTAGAGACTAATATTTACAAAGTTCCAGAGAGAGACTGATACTGTGGGCAATATTCGTTGTGTTTTCATCAGTATTCTGGAAGTAAATGCATGAGGACGAGACTGCAATATAGGTGAACTGGGTCACTTAGTGATCAGGAGCAAATGTGCTTTAGAACTATTTGCAAACACAGGGAGAAGGATGACTAGAGAATGGATGACTCTGTGCTGAAAACCACAGCATCTGAAAAGAACCTAGATATCAACCTGGACAAGCAATTCAAAATGAAGTGCCAGTATCATACCCAAAAGGACTAACACAATTTTTGAGACTGCATGTATATGTGTTCATCAAAAATCACACTCTCTCCCACATCGATGTATAGCAGTAGTCAAGATGGATGGAGCTGTGCTTGTATCCTGTATCCCTGTATATTTAACGAGGTAGATTAACACTGGAATAACATGGAATAATCTTGTTTCCAGATTTTTAAAAGTACATTGAAAAATTGAAGCGACTACAGAAAAGAGACTGTGGAGACTGGTGGAAAATGTGCTATAACGATTAACTCAATTTGGTTCACTTATCAGATTTAAAACTGATAGATTACATGATTACTAGGTATAGTTCCTTCATGGAAGGAAAATACCTTGTATTACTGAGCTCTCTAATCTAGCAGAGGAAGCTGGCATTTGAAACAGAACACAGGCAAATTTGAATTTGCCCACTTTTTACAATGAAGTCAATCATGCACTGGGATAAACTATTAAAGGAATAGAGTATTCTTCATTTCTGACATCTTCCAATCAAGGAAAGAATCGTGCCTGGAAAGCATGCAGTTACACAAGCAGCACAAGGATAAAAGGATAAAATGCAGCAACTTGCAACAGACGAAACCAGATGACATATAAATCCTAAATACAACGATACTCAAACTTTTATACAACCTTTCTTTAATGAGCTCGCTTTGAGTAAGACTTAACTTTAAGATTCCTTGAAACACATTGTGGTGCAAAATTACACATTCTAATTAGAATGGATATTCCAGCAGAACAAAAGAAGAGAGAAGACTTCTATTGTGAAAGTCCCAAAGTATCAGTTTAGCCTTTGAACCTAATATCACTATGGAGAGAAAAACCCTAAAGGGGAAAATAAAGACCTTTAAAAAACACCCATATTCTCCATTCTCTTGTAGCTATCATGGACTCCTGTAAGTCTAACGTTCTGATATACACAAGTTTAACTGAGAAGAGAATAGGGCAAAAGGTGTGTATATATACATATATATTAAATTAAAATTACAATTGTTTTTGTCATGTAATTTATGAAATATATTCAAGATATGAAAACTTAAGCAAACAGCAAACATGCTGTTCTTTTCATTTACTGTATCTTTTCATTTACTTTGTTCTTCTTAAAGCAACCTGGAATCACCAAAACACAGAAGGTCATATTGAATCAAAGGACATCATCTGCTTGTTCAAAACGTCATTATGGAGGAACCAAGAAAAAGGAGCTGTATTACAAGTCACCTTTCCAGCTCTCACAAACAAACTATTAATGGAGAAATTTAGTCCTTTACGGTGCATTACAGGACCAAGGTCACCTGGGAAACCATAAGGACTCCCTGGCTGCCCACAAGACCACAATAACTTGATTAGTCCCAATAACCTCCTGCCCTTGCCAAGAGACCGATGGAAAGCCAAGTTTTTCAGCAGACTGCTAACTTGGTGTTTTTGCTTTTTAGATGAACAGTTCTACAAGCTAAAGTGTCTGAGAAGCATTTAGCTGGAGCGTATAGTTTCAATTACTCTGTCTCTACAGAATTCATTATTAAGTTACCTACTGGAATTACCATCAGCATCATAATAATGTTGATACATTGTCTTTAGACACAAACACTCTCTAAACTCAAAGTTTATGTCAAGACTTATTACTGAAATAAAGAAGAAAGTAACTTTTGCATAGTGGCCTTCAATTGTATCAGTTTTTTGGCTGTCATAAACCAGGGGACAGGAACATATCACCACAAAGTAAGCTATCTTGGAAATAAAACCCGTGTGTTTCTTCTATATAGAGTCCTTCATCACGTTCTCATCAGAGCAAGCAGTTCAACCTAGTAGAACATTTCCAGCTCACTACAATAAACAAACTATACATATAGTATGAAACGTGGAAGAATGTAGTGCGGTTTCCTTTTGTATCTTTAGTATTTTTGAGTAGTCAGCTACATTAGAGAGCTGGACAACCTTTTACTGCCTTAAATATAGGCTACATTAATCTTCCATTTTGAGGGAATCTCATAAAATATAGTTACGTAGAAAAGGGAAGGAATAAATCTCTAGTTTGCAACCATTTTTTTCACTCATTATTATTCAGTTTCCAATTCTATTTATTACATCAACCCTACTGGTGAATGAACAGGACGAGGTTCTCTCTGCATCTCTCATAATCTCTCTGGAGATGTTATGTTTGTTCTTGTGATTTTCCTCCCACGTTGGTTATGGTAAAAATATCGTGATTTTATCAGTTGAATTTTATAGATATGGGCACTCTCAATGACCATACTAGAGTGTTTTATTTTACTGTTTAAAGAAAAAATTTGCAAGAATAAACTTTTATGAACGTTGTGTGTTATTGCTGAATCTGTTCCCAAATTACAGTACAACCTGGGGCCTCACATTTAACTTCACATTGTTGCAATTTTCTGAGTTGTAAAGAAGAAATGATAGTTCTGTACCAAACACAGATAAAAGACTAAGTTAATTATGTTTACTTGTTTGGCTTTCTGTCTTTCAAGTTGTCTCCACTTTTATACGTTGAGCTAGATATACCTCTAAAGAAAACCAGTCTGTGAGTTCAGACAATGAGTATCAATATTAGGGGAGACCTGAAAAAGTCTCTTATACTATTTACAAAGTTTTTAAACATTGTATCTATAGTGTTTAAAGCTGTCTTGTGAAAGGAAATCCAGTTTTACAAACAAATTATTATAAAATTGTTTTACCCTACACAATTATTCCAGTACCGGGGAGACTGAGGGGTTTATGGGGCCAGAAGGCTCCGTAGCCTCTGTTTCCACTGTCTGCATTGCAAACAAAAAACAAGAAGAATTCTTATAGGAATATGAATAGCATTATATGAATATTGGTATATGAATACTAATAAGAAAGTATTTATGGATGCATAAATATGACTCTTTTACAGGTTGAAAATTTATACTCACTTTTCATTTTGTCAAAGGAAAAAAATGGGTTTACCTCTCCTCTGTGAGACTAGTATAAACAGGAGTAAGCTGAATAAACTGAAATGGAGCTAACAGATGAAAAAGGGAAATTAGATGTTAGTCATAAATACTGCATTTTAAAGATTTATAAAAGTTTTAATTATATACAAGTAAGTGCATTTAATTCAGCATGATCCTAAAACAGTGGAGAATAAAGTTATCTCTTCCTTTAAATTTTATTTCTTCAGATTAATAAATAGAATATGAATTTTCAAATTCATGCATATATTTGTATATATTTATGTATATGTATATATTTATATATTTAATCTTAACTTTGTTTATTAGGAACAACTTCACTTGATTTCATAAGATATTATTACTGAAGGCATACAAAGTGCTTTTCTTTGACGAAAACTAGAATTAGTTATATGTACTATTCATTTTAATTCTCCACAGAGTAGAAACAATGTAATAATTTTAATTGTAGCCTCTACTTGCTGCATTTCCAAGAAGCTCCTTCTTGCCTTTTTTCTCCATAGCATTTGTTTTCAGTTGAGAAATTATTTAAAAACACCCATCTACCCTCAAATATACCAAGTTTAGAATTAAGACTTTGTGTTGTAATGAAAGCTTATCAACTGTTTCAGTATATAGGATTTACCTACAAGTTCATTAGCTCCTAGTGCAATATTTAATTAATTACTTTATATGCCGTCATCACCGCTCTATCTGAACACCTCACACTTCCCTCGTGATGTCCTTACACAGCTATGATTAGTGGTAGGTTATCACGAACTGAATTACCTTCTCCAGTCTTCCTACGGTGCTGTGGCCTCTGTGCAAGCTTCCTTTCCGTTAGGCTACCACTACTTCCTACTTCTCATTATTCAATTATCTTTGCTTTCTGTCTTCATTTGGCAACAACAGACTATGTATTTCCAAATTAGAATTCAACACTGCAATGGATGCCACAGGCAAAGAAAAAATTAGAATGAAAAGCTAGCAAAGTATATAACACAGGGTCTGCCTAGCACACCTCCAAAAGTTGCACAAATGTAATCCTGTGATGAAATGAATTTAAAACACTTCCTTCAAAGTTCATGAAGTTCCCTGTCACCTACTCCCTCTCTACCCACTCCCTTCAAAGATGACAACTGGTTTCAGGACAGAAACAGAAGTGTTTTTAATCGGCACCCTCAGTCTGAGCATCACTGTTCAGGAATCTGGCTCAAATATCACTACCCTTAGTTTTGTCCTCTCTTTTTTCCCCTGGAAATAAAGGTATGATAAATGCACTGTTAAGATGACCTCTTCACTAATTTAATTTATTTAGAGATGCCTCACTACTTTGGAGCCTCTGGAACCCTTTGTCCTCTAGAGATTTAGTGCTGCGAGATGCTGAACATTGACTTCTCGCTTATTCAAACAGGAGCTGACAGCGCTCAGCAGCTCTCCGGATTGGAGATGATGGCCATTGCTCACAAAACGAATGACACCCATACCTGGAAAATGTTAAGCGAGGTCCTAACAGCTTGGTTACTGGCTGGCACGCACCCAGAGTTGAACAACAAAATGATGAAGACAAAGCAAGCATTACATTTTAAAGCTATGCTTATTTTAAATCATTTATATCGTTTCCACTTATGCACAATCCACTCTGAGAGAACGAGCATGGAAACAACAACCTGTTTATCAGAGCTACTCACGGGCACAGTTTCTTTTTCTTTTTTCACAATGCAAAGAAAGTTTACTATTCATCTGATGTCCAAATACACCAGCTTAAAGTATTTCTGAGATGTTTTCAAGTTGTATTATTTTGAATAAATGAATTTCTATTTAGTATTTGTCCTTATACACTACAGTTGTATTACAAAAGTCTTATTTCCTCATCAGAAAATCTGCTTGGAAGTGCAGTCATTCTACAGCTGCTATATGACTACACGTCAGAGCCGAACTTCTTGGGTAGAGGTATGGTCCAAGGCTCTCCTACCAGTTTTACACTGCCTTAATCAAATTGATTTGGCCTCGACCTTTTACATCAGTTTTACACAGGCATAATTGAATTGACTGCAATGATTATTCTTTCTTACATCTAAATAAGGATTCAAGCCCACAGCATGCCATTTCATGATGCAAATACATTATGCAAGGATCCAAAAACGCCACGTACCTTGTACTTTCAATTCTGTATTCTCATGTCTACGTGCACATACGCAACACACACACCATCAACAGCTACAAAAGTGACAAGAACTAATGCCATTTAATCTGGTTGTGGGCGTTTTTTTTCTCCTGAGGAAAGGACATTTGGACTGTATAATGCAGTCACATCAGACTGCAGTATGATCTCTACTTATAAGAAATTTCAATTAGTTATTCTTTGCTTTCAGGTATTGTAGCCACTAAAGCAATTTAACTTTAATTCCATCTGACTTCAATTGTGTTCAAATTATAGTAAAAAGGAAGAAGACAACAAGCTGTAAATATGAAAAGAGACAGAAAATCATTGAGAATCATGCCTTTATGAATATTTGATGAAGAAAGGTTAGATCTACTGCTGGTAAATTACAAGAAATTATGTCCATCATGTGACTCTGTCAGCAAAGGTTAATATAAACGAGTTTGGATTTAGTTGAGATGACAACGAGGATTAAAAAAGATTTCTCCTGTCCTCGCTGCAATTAGTTTTTCTCCTATTATCAGTGTAACAGAGTTTATTGTTAGGATTATGGTAACAGAACTACTGCTCAACGAAATCATTTTGTTTTTCATAACACTGTGGCAGTTTTGCAATAAATTTTTCAGCTCTACTAATCTAGCTCTTTATGGTGCATTTGCTGAAGCAGAGATACAATCATTAACCCCTTTCATGCTGTGGTCTGCCTCCTTTTGACTGGCTGGAATTTGGGGGGCTTTTGGGTAATCTTGGGGGCCCATCCTAGCTGTGCCACGGCTCCCACGCACCCATAGGAATGGCTCGCCGTTACGGGGAGCACGGGGGTAGCTGTTGATTAGGCAGGATGACACGCCGGGTAACCGCGAAGCCCTTTAGACAAAACTAGTGCATCCAGACATCTGCTCTGGTCCGCAGTGACAGCTCTCCCGCCCGCGCGAGAGAGAAAATGAGAAAGCTTGAACTTGTTATTGCACACACACCAATAAAAACGGAGAGGACTTGGAAATCAGACTCTTCCTCTTGCATTGTCACCACTTCAAAACACAAACTAAAGTAGATTTAAAACTGAATATTTTCCCTAGTAAGAATTTATTCATAAAACAACTAGCAATATGTCTACACAAAAGAAATCAGAAACTTATGTGAAGTTAATTTTCTCTTAAAACACACTGCAAATTTCAACTTCTAAGCACAAATTTTACATTTGATCCTCCTCTTTTTAATTGCTTTAAAAAGCCAATTTTGTTATCTTAAACCCCATGCCCACTTTTGAGTTCAAATATATACTTACCAGAATACGTGCGATAAGTGCAGCAGAATTTTAATCTAGATATTTTTTATTTTCATATGAAGATGAAAATAAAATTATTTTGGTGTAATCGCTTTTGATAAATACATAAATTTAAACTCTCGAAGCACCTAGTATATTAGTAGGGGTACAGAGCTGATGAACTGCTAGCAAGTATTAAAAGTGACTGACAAATGACTAATGGGAATTGGCATGCACAGCACAATCTGATCGCAAGCAGGCATACTTTGGTGGTGTCCACTGAGAGCTACTTCTGCAGTTACACACACTTCTCCCACATTTAGAGCCATGTGAAAGAAGGAAATTTAACACATCAGGGAGCTTGCTGGATTATCAAAACATCTAATCAATACCATTGACAATAACTCCATCTAAAAGCATTGGGGCAACCCTAAGTAAGATACAGAAACAACCATTCAGGACCTCTGCCAATATAATACCTTTGACCCAGCGTTTCTACTCCATGCCCAAGAGGCAACTTGGTTTCCTTTCCTGAGCTTTTCCACCTAACTGCTTTCCAGCTGCCTAGTTCAATAAAATGCACCCTTCATAGTACCTTTGACCCAGGGAAGGAAAAAAAAAACCCCAAAACTCTCTAGAGCCTCAGCCGCCGAGGCATAAGAAACTGTGATTCAGGTCATACAGTTGCTACCTGGCTGCAGTCATCTTATCAGTTGCATAGATTGGACTTGTGTAAATCTCAGCAACGTGCTCAACATTACGGGGCTCAGTGGGATACAAATGGCTTCTTCGTGTACCAGGCTTGCTCACAGAGATTTGAGTTACCTGTGGAGTAAGTTTGCCACTGTCTGACATACACCTAGTGGTCCTGAAAGACATCGTAACAAATTTCCACTCGCCAGATTTAATGCTCTAAAAAGCACTCAGATTTTATTGCTCAAATTGAAGTTAACTCTGAAAGACAGAAGACAGGGATGCATATGTCTCAGAATACCTCAGACAGCATTAGGGAAATGAAGTGCAACGGAAAAAAACATTAAACTCATAGTATATGCAACACATCAAGTTTGACTATTGTTCCTGTGTACTGGTAGTGGCCATCTAGCTTTAAAAAAAAAAAAAAAGTCATCAGCCTATTCTGAAGAGAAACACCCCAACACACAAATGTACTACACATGAATCATGTGTAAACTTTTAAATATATGGGTGCTATAAAAAATCAAAAAGGAATACCAGGACAGTCATAGCTATTAGCTAAAATATGCACATATCCCCCAGAAAAAGAATCACGTGTCACAGGGCAGGCAAAATGCTTTTGCCATGTTAACACTGACTTGATTATGTGTTTAGCCATGAGACGAGGCAGCCTGCACCACTGTGAGACAATCAAGGGAGCCCAGGTTATTGGAAGGACATGTTTCATATTCCACAGCTGCATCAGTCACTGATTTTCCTAACTTTGAAATAAAATGTGAATATTGCTTTTTGATTGCCCAAACTGTTGCCTGTTCAAAGACTACCAAACTACCCCCAGAGACACAGCCCTTTAACTTGAATAGTATGCTTTTTACTATGGTATCAAAGTCAAGAAGAAAAGCTGAGGCCTTCAGCTTTAAAGACAGCATAATGAGATCAGAGTGTCCGCTTGCAAAGAAATTAACTTATGGTTAATTACTGGAAGTAACCTTAAATAGTAAGCCTATTGCCAACAAACTGGACACTACCAAACGGGTAGGAGATAACAGGCAGATTTCAAGAGGCTATAGCACAGCAGCCTGGAAGAGAAACTTGAGCAGGATACAGCTTGCAAATCGATCTCAAATTCTTGGAACGATCAAATAAGTCATATCTGTTATAATGTCTTCTATAAACTTCCCCTCACAGGCACCATGTAATTTTCTGTTCACTTTAGATAATGCATTTAAGAAATCGTTGGTGAAACAACAGTAGTTACATAAGACTGGTAATACAAATTTTGCACGCAGTTACAGGAATTACCAGAAATAAAAAAATCTGCCTGGCCCTATGGACCCTGAAGGTCCTGAGGTGCACTCATAATTTGCCCCTTTTTATGTCAGTGGTACCTTTTGCCTATTGCTCTAAATTATATTAAGCGCTCTCGGGACTCATTCAGTATTGTTCCATCTTCTCCTTGGTTGGCCTAAGATCAAGCCCAAAAGAATGAGAAGACATTTCCAGAAGACATTTAGCTGATCTCTTTGACCTTCTAGCTACTTGTTCTGGCCTCTGAATATGCTTGGTTTCATGTTCCTACACTTGCTTCTTTATCAGCTTCCCACAGTTCCTTATTAGAGCTGCAGAACATCAGTTACTCTCTGGTCAGCCCAAAAAACATGTCTTATTTCATTTTATAGGGTTGCTCAACTTCCTTTACCATAAGTACCAAGGCCAACAATAGGGGTTTTAGGGTTTTTTTTTTTTTTTCCATTAGTCTTGTACATCTCCAGCTTGTTTTACCTTGGTAATTGAAACAACAAAATCTCAAAAGATAAAAGAAGTGACAGGCAAACACATATTACTACACTGGATTGTGCCTTACTTTCTTCCCTCATTAAGTTATTTTAGTAATTAATGCTTCTAGGGACATAAACTATATAACATGATTATCACTACGAATTGTCTGTAAACTTGTCTGGGTCCTTCTGTTGCCTTATAAGATAGAATTGTTTTATTATTACTGATCTGGATGACATCTTTCTTGCCATTTTCACCTGCCTCTGTTTCCTTACAATAATAAAACCATTAGCTGTCTAAAAGCTGGTGGAGGTCACTTGTGTATGCTCTTCCAAAGCCCTGCACTGATATGGAATAAGACAGAGACTTTATTCATAATCAACATGTTTTCTTAATAGGCTTCCTGATATTTCCTGATTTCTGCCAAATAGTAAGCAAGCTTACACATTAGGATCAAAGATAGGATCCTATGGGCTGTAACCAAGTGTGAGATGCTGTGATACTCTTTACTGTGCCCTTCCTTTTTCTTCTAAATGACAACCCAATTTTAATCTTTTTGAATGTATTTCAGATCTACAATCTATAGCTTTAAAAGTTTTCATATCTCCACTTAAAGTCTTCAAACGGAACTTATCCCTTGCTGTTTTTAATAATTCAGCAGAAACGTTTTCAACACCTGGTGCTTTATAGCACCTGAGCACTTTCACTGCCCCATGAATCTCTTGAAAATGTGCTCAGTTGTTTATAAATTGGTGGAGCTTTGGTCTTCTTTAATAATCTCACCATTGGACAGCTCATTAGAGCATTATTTCTATCTTTCTGCAACTGCACTTTTACAATAAAGATTTTTGTCTTCACCCTTTTGCACTTTCTGTATGATGTACAAATGCTGAATCTCTTGTAGGGTATTTCTTACAAAATTAATTTTTTCTGCCTGGCTGTATCTACTCAAGCAAGGTACACAAGCGATTAATTTGTCGTTTTCATGTTTCTCACCATAACACTGGTTCTTGTTCTGAAGACTCACAATCATCACCGCACGCTGGACCTCAGCTGCTACCCCCATCTCCATCATGCTATTTTTTGTTCTTCATTGCAGCAGTTAGTCTATTTTATCTCTTTTTATCTCTAATTATCTACCACTCAGATTCTTTTTAATCTTCACACGAATATTTTTCAAACTCTCAAAACCTGTTCTTAATTGCTAGCTAATATTCTTGCCTATACTTCATCAAAGAGTTTCCTTTGAGTCTGCTTCATTCAACACTTTACTGTCACTAAGGAAAAAGCACTGAAAACATGACATACTTTGAGCTTATACAGATCAGACACCCTTGCCAAATTGACGGAATGACTGGAGAAGTGTTATACGCAAACATCACTGTCCTGCAAGAGAGATTAAACAGCTGGGGAAAAGGTCACTGTCTTCAGAAATCTACTCTCTTTTATAGTGGAGGAGAGACTCCAAGGTAGGAAATGGTAAGTGACGCTATATGACGCCATATGAGCAGTTATTAGCTTTGTAATCATCAGCAAACAAATTTTCTATCTAGGAATAAAAGGAAAATGTCGTAGCATTAAATTCATTAAAATATGCACTCAGTTGAAGAATGAGAAAACGAAATAAGAGATAAATTTAATGAAGAACTTAAATGGATACATGATAGTATTCTGAAGTAGGATGTCCAAACTAACCTGTATGATGGTGGTGCTAACATAGAATAAGAAACAATGTGAAAAACAACAGTACCTAACCAGTTTAGTGATGCTGCATAAAATTATTTTCATCAAATATAGGGTATGCTTGTGAAGAATGAAATATATCCACATTAAGAACATTCAAAAGGTATATATGTACGTGAAGAAGAGAGTTAATACTGATCAGATTAATCATACACTTACCATCTCAAGACACCACAGTAATATCCATTACAGCAAAAAACTGGTGGATTAACTGCAACTCAGATTGCTGTCTTCTAAGAAAGATGGCAACAACATAGATTTTCCACAACAAACAGCTGAACTGAACAGACAAGCTGCCTAGACCATTTATACTAAAACAATAAGACACTTGGTCATGCTGTCTTTTAAAAACTCAGATTTCCTTTCCCCTTAAAAAAAATACAGAAAATACACTTACAGAAAGATTTTTTGAGGGAAAAGTCAAGACTAAAATAAAATCACAACATTTCACTAAGGTATATTTAAGTATCTTATTAACTCTGCATCGCAAGATACCTATTAACTCAATTCTGTAAAATTTTTCATACTCTGCTTCTGTTTCAACAGAGTCAGTAAACATGCACTCATCTTTAGACACATGTCTCAACAGAAATACTGATTCCTGTAAAGTGGGAGCATACTATATAATCTGCCTAAGTAGGCCTGGAATGTTTAAAAAATGGGCTGATGAAATACTTACGTAATATTAACATAAAATTATACAAGGAATGATCCATGATTTCTTTTCTATAGAAAGAGACTAGAAAGCTTAGTTGCTGCCTGAAATCAATAAAATCACCCATCACAACAGAAACCGCAAAGAATGTATATGTTATGACAAATGGGTTTTCCTGAAATAAAATGAAATCATTTCATTATGACCCAGTGAGGACAGTAATTTCATCTATATGAAGGAATGGACAATGGCTTATTCTACAAATCGGTTGGCTTTATCATTGGTGCCAGAGGAACTCGAGAGTTTGGTATCATTGGGGGCTACATTCATCTCAAAATCATTCATATGTGGCTTTGTATTTTATAGTTCAAGAGAGACTGGGTGACCATACGTTGGTTTTTCTGCACTGCCTTTAAACCATCTAATGTTGGACATCGTAAATCCAATACCCCTTGTAATGACACCAGCTGACAGTGAGCTTTTTCATATTAATCTTCCGTTAGATTTAAGTGCTTAATTTTCTATGCAAATATATACTGGGCACTTCTGCAAGAGCATACACTATGAAAATGCTATGAAAATTATTGAAGTTAACATATGAATAAAGCAACCAAGATCAGCAATGTTATAGTATAACTGTTTCATGGCTATTTTTATTCACTTCCTATTTTAGGAAAAAAAAATGTTAACCCTTCATGTTAAATAAATATGTTCAGAACTGGACCTAATAACGCTCCTATCCCAAGTCTGTGGACTTTTGAATCTCGACTGATGCAAACTGAATATTGGCAGGCTGTTAGTAGTGAGCGTTGTAAGTGAACTCATGCTGCAGCCTACAGAGACGCAATGTAGAATTGCCATTATTTTAATCTTTCAAACATGAAAACTTTAAAGTGCTAGCTAAAACTTGGCGTGAATATGGCTATATATCACTTTTATGTCCCTGTAACACTAATGGCTTAATTGAATTTCACCTACACAGTACCTAAGTAATACAGTGAACAGCCAATTTTTGTGTGTGTGTGACTGAGTGCAGGATTTGTCTTGCTAAGATAGGCACTTACAACTATGCATTGCAGAAGAAAAGATCATCCCAGGCTGAATCCCTGTTAAGTACTGGGTCAAACACTGATGATATCTCAAACATGCAGTGTACTGGGAAAACCTGTAGTATTCTTGCAAATGTAAATGAGCAGCTTTCCTATATTTTCAGAAGAAGTAAGCTGAAGGCATTTGATGTGGGTTCCATATTTACCAAGTGAATAGAGGCCCACCTAAAGCGTATGTACACAAGTGAGCACAGCCTGGGAAAGAAGCAGGAGGAACTAGAACGCCATATGCAGTCACACAGCTGTGACATCGTTGGAATAACTGAGATATGGTAGAAGAGCTTGCATAACCAGAGTGCTGTGATGGACAGAGACAAGTTTCTCAGGAAAGACACAGGGAAGATGAGGAAGGGGGGTTGCCCTCTGCAGACAACAGGCTGGTTGAAAGTTTGTGCGTCAGGATCAGAGTAAGTCAGTAAGGGTGACATCAGGGTAGGAGTTTGTTCACCCCTGGTTAGGGTGAGGGAGTGGACAAGTCTTCCTTAAACCACTCAAGGAAGTCTCTCTGTCACAGACCCTCATTCTTATGGAGCACTTTAACCTCCTTGACATCTGCTGGAAGGGCAACACAGAATGCAAACAGTCAAGAAGCTTGCTGCAGGGGGTCAGGGATAACTTCTTGATAGAAGAGGGGTGACACACAGCTGGATTTGCTATTCGCTAACAAGGAAGAACTATTTGCAGAAGTGATAACTAATGGTAGCCCTGGCTGTAGTGACCATGAAATAGTGGAGTTGAAGATCCTAAGAGAAGTGAAGAAGGAGAGAGCAGAGTACAAAACCTGGATTTCAGGTAATCAGGCTTCAGTGTCTTTAGGGAACTGGTAGGTTGGATCCCATGAAAGGCAATTCTGAAGAGCAAAGTTGCTCAGGAAAGTTGGCAGGTTTTTATGGACAGCATTTTCCTAGCGCAAAAATGGTCCATCTTGGTACTCATGAAACCAAGTAGACATATCAGGAGACTGGCCCGGCTAAGCTGGAAACTCATGATGGAGCTCCAATGTAAAAAAAAAAAAAAAAAACAGATAGGAGGTGGGAAAAGGGACAGGTCACAAAGCAGGAACTTAGAAACATTGCCTGGGTTTGTAGGGATGGCATTACAAAAGCCAAAGCCCAAAGGTGAAAGTGGCAATGGACATCAAGAGCAACTGAAAAATTTCTACCACCGCATCAGCAGTAAAAGAATAAAAAAAAAAAGACAGGCCTGCTGCAGAATGGCGTCAGTAATTTAGTGACAACAGGTACAGAAAGGCTGAGGCACTCAATGCTTTCTTTGCCTCAGCTATCACCAAGAAGGTTTGCCAGGTCTTGCTTAGAGAAGGGGATCAAGGAGGGGATCGACTGGCAGTGAGTGAGGATCAAGATAAGGTTTACCTGAGAAAACTCAACCCATACACTTCCATGGAATCAGATGGTTTGCATCCAAGGGTGCTGAGAGAACCGGCTGATGGTCTTGCAAGGCCACTGTCTATCATCTTTGAAACGTCTTAGGGATTGAGAGAGGTCTCCAACAACTGGAGAATGGCAAATGTTGCAATCATATTTCAAAAAGGGTTAATGGATAATTCAGGGACCTACAGGCCAGTCAGCCTCAGTTTGTTCCTGAGGAAAATCACGGAGTAAGTCCTCCTGAAACACATTGCTGAGTACATGAAGGAGAAGAAGGTGATTGGGAACAGTTGGCATGGATTTACCAAAAGTATATCATGCCTCACCAACCTGACTGCTATAAAATGACCAGATTTATGGACAAGGGGAAAGCAGCTCATGTTACTTACCTTGATTTTAACAAGGCTTTTCATCACAAATTCCCACAGGTAAAAACCTGGTTGGAAGAGTGGGTGCTCAGGGGGTAGCAGTTAATGGGTTGCACTCTACCTGCATGTCAGTAACAAGTCGAGTACCATAGAGGACCTATATGAGGACCTGTCTTGTTTAATAGCTTTATCAATGACCTGGGACAGGTAAAGGAGTGAGTGCACGCTCATTAAGTTTGGAGATGACATCAGACTGGGAGGAGACCAGTTGATATGCTAGAAGGCACAGCTGCCACACAGAGCAACTGGAAGAATGGGTCAACAGGAACCTTATTCAGCACAGACAAATGCATCTGGGACAAAAAACAATACAGGCTGTGTACTCAATGGCTGGGGAGCAGCTCTGCAGAAAAGGAGCTGGAGGTCTTTGTAGACAGCAAGCTGCATGTGAGCCAGCAGTCTTTCTTGCAGCAAAAGTGGCCAACAGTATCCTGGGCTGTATTAATGGAAACATAGCCAGCATATCAAGAGGAATGATTATCCCCCCTACTCAGCGTTTGTTTTGTCACATCTAGATACTGTGTCCATTTTGGGGCCTTCCAATACAAGACTGATGTTGATAAACTGGAGCAAGTTCAGCAGAGGGCTGCCAAGATGGTCAGAGGCTGGAGCACTTCCCCTGTGAGAAGAGATTGAGGACATGGGCCTTGTTCATCCTGGAGTAGAAGCAGCTTTGGGGTGAAAAGACAGCAGCCTCCCAGTGCCTTTAAGGAGGTTAGGAAGAAAACGGAGCCAGGCTCTTCAGAG
Source organism: Struthio camelus (assembly GCF_040807025.1). NCBI lineage: Eukaryota > Metazoa > Chordata > Aves > Struthioniformes > Struthionidae > Struthio > Struthio camelus. The sequence goes on along the minus strand of NC_090951.1, from coordinate 19,117,424 downwards.
TGGTGCATAGTGAGAGGACAAGAGAGAACAGGCATAAATTGAAACAAGAGAGATTGTGATCAGATATAAGAAAAAACTTTTCTCCCATGAGGACAGCCAAGCAGTGGAACAGGTTACTCAGAGAAGTTGTGCGGTTTCCATCCTTGGAGGTTTTTGAACCCCGACTGGACAAAGCACTGAGCAACCTGAACTGACCTCATAGATGACCCTGCTTTGAGCAGAAGATTGGACTGCAGACCTCCTTAGGTCCCTTCCAATCTGACTTTTCTTGTCATCCTGTGAACTGAAGTTGTTGACCTAGTATGATTAAAGATATTTTGAATGCAGGTTGTTTATCTCTTCTGGGTAATCTAGCATCTACTTCCATAATGACAACAGACAACTGCAACTTTTTTTATGTTGCAGCTAAAAACGTTGACTTACTTCCAACTTCCCAAAGCAGGATGGGCAAGAAAGAAAGAAGAAAAAACAAACCTGTATTGACATAAACCAAGATAGAGCAGCTTAAGGTTTCCCAAGTATTAACATTATAATTAGGAAACATCAGTTTTTGTTCCAGCTCTAGGGTTCTCACAACATCCTGCCTTAACAGGATCTCTTGGAATTTGTGACTACTTTAAGCACAAATTGTTCTTCCAAAGGGATGTTGACTTTTGTGGTCTATTAAGCAAGCAATACAAGATCATACAGTGACGCAAGTGCTTCAGGCTAAGCTGTAGATAAATCAGCTCCTTTTCTTCAGGGATTTTGTAAAAGTATAGACAAGATTAACAGTAAACTTCATTGTTTTAACAATAACTGGCCAGGAAACAAAGGCAATTCAGAGAAATTTGTTCATTGCTGCATTTTCAGGTGAAAAGACAACTGCCTACCTATAGAGAGATGGAGTAATTGCAAGGGGAAAAATACAGATAGTCCCATCTTTTGAGCTGGGCCGAAAATAACATGTCTTCACTCCTTAAAGAGTAAGTATCTCCCATTTACTCGCACCTCCTCCTGGGGGATTCCTGGTTAAAGACTCAGAAAAATCTATGCTACTGTCTGTAGGAAAAAAGGGACAGAGGGATAGAACCAGCATGTATGCATCAGCAATCGTGGTGATGATTTTAGCCTGCTAGAGCTTTCAAGAAATCCTAATGACTATGTACGAGGGCAAACAAAAGAAATTAAATAGAAATCTTCACATGACAATGCTCACTGGAGGAGAATTTCCACAGAGGCTTTTGTTTATTTCCTTCCAGACTGTGCTATCGTGCACTTTGTAGGGCTCCTCAGTGGCATCGAATGAATTACCAAAGTCTCTGCTGAGTCCAAGCTCACCACTAAAGCAAGCAGATACAAGCCAAATAACAACAAAAAGCTAATCTTGCTAGCCAGTGAAAATTCTGGGTCAATTCTATTTGACGAAAAGTTTTCTATGTCATTTTCTGGCTAACGTGCTAGATAAAAGCTTAATCGTAATTCAGATTGGAGCCATACAAGGTATGTAAGAAGTCAAGGAATAGGTGGATATAAAGAATTTGCTTCAGGATTCAGGTTCTACTTTGCAGTATTGTGCATGAAAATTAACTTGGAAATTGCTAATATAGTGACAGCAGCTGAGGGCTCAGCATGCTTTCCAAGTACTTTTTCAGGTTCTTAGATACATTTTGCCTAATTAGATTCAGTACCAGTGGTCCCATCAATTACATTTAAAGCTGCTACGTGTCTATGCTTCTACTAGATATACGTATTAAAAATTTTGCACAAAGCTTTAATTTATTTTTGCCAAACATACCTCATGGAATGACTTTCAGTTTGCAATGCCTCATCTTAACATATATGGTGTTATTCTGCTATCTATATTCAGGCAAGACTCCTATTTACTTTAATATAGTGTTCAGTACTATATAGGAAGCATCCTCAGAGTCAATCAATCTCAAAGGGTCAACAGCAAATTTTTAGAAAAATTATATTAATATACTGACAAGATTTACTCTATACATTTTCCAAAAATACTGTATTACCATTCTTTTTTTAACCTAGAGTTGATTTCAAAGAGTTCTTTTCTTTCCATTCAGATTTCAAAATACTCGACACTTGTGCCAGTTTTAGCACCTACAGGTGTTATTTTCTTCTGAAATAACCTATTTGTAACTGATATTACATAAAGATATATGAGTCCATATATTTATTATATGACCGCAGTAAGTTCACCTTCCATAAAAGGCCAAGATGTCATGCTTTGCAAAACTAGTGAAACACTTCTATATATTCCAATTAGCAAAGCTGTAGATTGGCAAAGACATCATGCACAAGAAATTTCAACTTTGAAAATAAATCCTTTCCAATGGGAGCTCACACTCAGTTCAACAATTCATGGAATTTTATTTGGAGATCTTAATTGTTCAATTGATCTCTGCCTCAATCTCAATAATCAAAACAGTAACACCGAGTTTTTGACAAGTGCAGTAAAATACGAGTAATGTGTGTGGAAGTTAGCACTTGTAAGATTGACAGAGGGAAGAAAGAGACTTTCTTTTAAAAGTCTTTGACAATTAAAAGTTTTTCTACAGAATAAAAATAACTCTGCTTATAATGTAACTTCCATGTTCCAGCTTCTATTGCTCCCAGCTCAAAGCACTTTATAACATTGGTCCAAACAGTTCATGCTTTACGCTTGGAAGCACTTTCATTAACTATTTATGTAGGTACAGAAAGCAAGATTTGGTCCACGATAAATAATAAATCTTCACTAGATTTAGCTGGGATCTTTTCAATGAAATGTGTTTTCCTCAGAAAATTCTAATTTCTTGAAAGTGTAAAAGGTAGTGGAAAAGGTCAGTTTCAACTTATTAAACATTTCAAAGATATTTTGGAAAGATATTTCAAAAGCGTAAAAAAGTTCATTTTAACATATCCAAAACAAGTAACTTCTATTTGGAAATTTCAGCTAGACATATCTAAAAGACCCTCAAAACTCTAATACATTCCATGAACACAAAAATATTTCAACTAAGCTGTGCTAAAATATCTTTTGAGTTGAAGGCTGCAGAAAGTTTTCAAGAATTTGACTTTTTGTCCTTACTGAAAATATTCAAAATGTTGACATTTTTTCTTGAGACTGATCTCCACTTTTTTATCAACTTTGCTTACGACTACCTACATTCGATTGTAGACATATAGGAGAATTTACTCAGCATTACAAAGAAATTCTATTTTAGAAAAGTGATAAACCAAAACAGTGTTTTCCAGGAACATGCTCAAACTGTCTCCTCCTTTATTTCCATAAATAAACACTAACAAAGTCTAAACCTTAATTCAAAGGCATGATTCAGCTCCTGTAAGCACTTCTGAACTAGTCAGGATACTTCTAACAGTTTAGCTAAAGGTGAGCAGTTTAAGTCTTTGGCCTTGGAAAATCAGGACCTCAACAAGCCGATCAACCTAGATAGCTATGCTGTCTTCTATACCTAGCCCGCCGCAGTTAATTTAAAAGGCATCTAAGGTACGACCACGTAAAGTGAATTTACAGTTCTGCACTGCAGTTTACAAATACTGAGTTCAGTCAGCCCATCTGCAGATGAAATAAGAAGAAGGAACACATGGAGCTTTTCTCCCATCATTTCAATTACTGCTAAAGAGTTGGACAAAACTCATTCTGGCTCAGTATTTGCTCTGTCCTCTAATCACAGTAAGTGCTCAGAACCTAAGCAAAGGAGCAGACTGGTGCTAAGCAAAAAATGCAAGCCAGACACAAAACAGAAAAAATATCACACAGATGCCAAGACTGTGGAACTGAGAAAGCCTTATCAAACGAAGGAGCAAAAATAAACCAAAAAAATCTGCTAAAACCTACAGCAGTCTGCTTCCTTAGTCACTCAGTCTTCCATGGTCCTGCAGGCAAGCACTCCTGTTCCTACTCTGACTTCCCACCAAATACAAAGTTCAGTTCTAGGTCCATTCTGAGACAAACCCTTCTGGGATATTATCAGACACCTGAGACATTCCCAGTATCTGCCACAACAGCAACCCCAAAGCAATGTAGCCAATGTGGTTAAATAAACAGCATTCATCATTTTGGAGGAGAACAGATTTAAAAAAAAAAGAGGAGATTCCTGCAACAAGGTAGTCCTTTCTACCCTGTCCGTCACAATTGTAGAATTCGCCTAGCAACTTATCTTATATGATACATATCACATATTTATACCATAAATACCACAATTACTCATATTAACAAATAAGAGAAGCTTCTATTTGCACATAAATGGATTCTGAGAAAAACAAAAATGTTGTGTGATATGCTCTGAGAGATGGGTTAAAGGACTTTTCCTTTGTGATTTAATTTTAGCATTTATGCAGCTACAAATAACCTGAGCTGTTCAAAATTGACATGCTAAGGTAGCATAAAGGCTGAGTCAAGACTGACTTACTGCTGCCATCTAAGAGCCTGAAAAGTAACCAGAACGCAGCCATTTGTCCTTTGGATGTTGTTTTGGTACTAGCTCTTTTAACAGGGTGCAGGGAACCCAACAAAATCAGTCTCTCTGCCAAGGTAAAGTTGAGGGTTTGGCTTAAATTAACAACGCATGCCAGCAGATATATAAACTTAACTAAACACAAAAGCCTCAGCTGAGCTAGAATTTTAAAACAGCCCAACTGGAGAAGCTTTCATTTTATATAAAAAAGGGTGGAAAAAAGTAGTGATTTTGTCATGGGGGGAGTTTCTGAGACCTCCCTTCACAATGGCAACAAAGACCCTCTGGCATTCACCAGGAGACCACCCACGGTACATACAGTATATTGGAAAAGTCAAGAAAGAGCTGCATGTGAAAATAAAGAATATATGCCCTATTTCCTACGAAACACTTCAACATGACACGCATAACGTTTTAAAATTTTCCACGGAAATACTGGCAGCTACTCTGGACCAATTCTGGATTGTCACTCAAATGCCAGAACCGAAGGAGAAAATGCAGGGCTAGGTTTTTCCTTTGCTTCAAACTCCCCCTACCCCCACTTCTGCTGTCAGGCACAGCCCCTCTCTTGCTTCCCATGGAAGCCCCAGCGAGGCCGAGAGGCGGCAGGAGCGCCGCGAAGACCACGACTCGGCCTGCGGAGCGGTGGGCTAGCAGAAGGGGGCGTTACAATTGCGTGACCTGGTGGCAGAAGATCCCCACAGGTCTGAGGAGTCAGATTCTCACTCCCCGTCCTGACAGCCGTTTCTTGAATTGTAAAATAAGGCGCTACTTGCCACACTGCCATCACACTGGCGTAAAAAAAGGGACTTTGCTCTAAGAAAAGGACAACAAAGAGCTGATAAACAAGAGCACAGGTGGCGGCACAAACGTAGCCAGGCAGCCCAGCTCTTCGGTGGTCTGAATGTTGGCGACTGAACTATTTTCCTCAGGAAAATCTTCAGAGAAGCAGTGGTGTGATACTTTTATCAAATATTCACATATATTAATACTAGGTCATGCAGCAAACTCCCCAAGCTGAGACTGCAAGGTACAAATACACTTCAGCACATTAAAAAGAAAAAATCCTCTTTTGCATTATTTTCCGATATGGAAAAAAACAAGATACAAAAGCGTGGAAATGAAATATGCAGGTCATCTGTGTTAATTTGCTGCTTTGACTGGAAACCTCTAGATTTTAACATACAAATGCAAAGCACAACTTTCTAACCATACACTGGTAAGCAGCTGCTTTATGAATAACTGGAAGAAAACCTTTATGCTTGGACACATCACCAGCAGGAGACAACTGGCTTTTCTCATGTAATACAGGGAACTGCAGCCAGTACTTCATTAAAACACAAGACGCTTTGGCAGACATGGATGCTGAACATTGCTTACTGTTCACATCTGTGGGTAAATGACAGCAGGCTGAAACTGTTGCCTTCCACTAAAGAGCAAGTACATGATCCAGTGCAGTTAATCAATAAGATAATGGAATGAATCAATAGCAAAGATTTTTAGGAGGTCTTAATTAAACAAACACTTGCAGATACAAATGATGTCTTCAATCTATTGATGGTACCAGGGTGAGGGGTTAAACACGAACAAAACCATCAACTTTCTTTTACCAGCATGTACTTCTCCAATGTGCTATATAGTTTCTGAGCCTCTGCATTGGCCGATCACTGCATCCCCATTCATTTTTGCCACCACGTTACACAGGGAAACTAGCCCGCAATAAAGCAAAAAAAATTAAATACTGAACAATTCAAGATGTGACGACACACAAAAGTTGCTGCTACCCGCTGTTCTTTCTCCTCGGTGAAAGGGGAGACTACCCAGCCACAACTCCTAACCAAGTCGCTTTCCAGCTGCGAGGGGTACAATTAGAATAATTAAAGAACACCTAAATTGATGGACTCCATTAATGCAGGAGAAATCTCCAGTGGGCCTTCTGCACAAACACGGTAAGTCAATATTTTTGATTCCCCCAATGGTTCTGTGCTAGGCACTGTTTTAAAGAGACATCAATCTGTGATGTCAGCATTTATCTAATGAACCTTCAAAAATCAATGTCAGGATAGCCTGCTACATGTAGGCACCCAATTTGTCTGTTCTCCAAGGGATACTAGATAAAACAAAAACATCATAAGAGCAGTAAAAACTGACTGTGACCACTGTACCTGACCTTGAAAATGTTAAGGGAAAGGGAGAAACTTGACCTGGTGAGAGGCAGAACCACACAGGAGGTGGAAGTATTCCAAAGAGAAAAGAAAACGTGGTGGCTCAGTCTAAGGCCCTCTAAAAGTGCCGTCATCAGCCATCCAGTACAACGACAATACAAACAGGCTGTTGCTTTTCACATGGCTATAATCAGGATTATGAAGCACAACAAGATCACCCTATTTATTCATATAATTCTCGCCCCCATGGCTAGTCCCCATAGCTCTTCCCTTGGCCGAACGCACGTCTACGCCCGACAGCCAGCGCGGTCGGGTCCGTTTACAGTTTTTAGCCAGGACAGCCATTTAGCTGTGCTGAAGCTGCGGATACTTCCAGTTATTTTCTTGTCAGTGTTTAGACTCATCTTTGCTCTTCCGTCCACAAGCTTCCCTGAAACTGATATTTTGACACCGCATCAGACAGACTGCCGAGGCCTAAGTTAGCTTCCTTCTCTTGCTTGTTTGAGTAATAACCTGGTCTCCCTAGCTGCTACGAGGTAGGGCTGCCTCCAGCTTGTAACTGCAGGTGACAGGTACTCGCGAGCAGATGGGCTGTCTTGTAATCTTCTCCTCTACTCACAGCACCTCCGTCTCTCCCTTCTGTTCAGAGCATTTAGTCTTGTTGGTAGTGTGTAAACAGTTAGGCATGCCGTAGGCAGCTCAAAGACGCGCTAGGCGGGCGACTGAGCCGTCGCAGGCTGCCTGTCTGCCTCCGTTGCGGGGCTGCCGGCGGACCGCCGGGCGCCGCGGCAGCCTCCCCGAGCTCAGCCCCAGCCCTGCCTGCGCGGGCAGCCGCGGCGCACGCCTGCGGAGCCTGCGACTGCTCCACGTTAAAATGCTCCTTTCCAAATATTTCGTAGACTTACAAAATGCTTACCCTCTCTTCTCAAAACAGAAAGTAGCAGAAAGCATGTAATTTAACTCCTTTCACAAACTTTGCGTCTCTCAGTGCTGCACATGATGAGTTAGAGTAAATTCAGGGTTTTTTCATATAAAAATTGCACAGAAGGGTTTCTTTAAATTTGTGTATTCTACAGCAACTAGGACAGCACTGACAACCAGGAGAGCTTCTGAAGAATACTAATGTCTCACAGCATGTACACTAATATTTCATAAGGGCTTTTTTTTCTTCGCCTGTCTGTTGTAGAAGTGCTGCTGATTTGTTTTTATCCACAGCTAACACCGTGGGGCCAACTTTTCTATTTGATGCAATCACACGAGGACTGAATTTGATTGCTCATATTTTGGCAAATGCAGCTGGGTTTTGTATTTTAATACTAACAATGTTCAACTCAGCTCCTTTTGGGAAAACTAATTCCCCGCAGAATGAAGTTGCCCCTCCACATAAACATACACTGTTGAGTGTTTATGAAATATTCTGACTTTTTTAGTTTCCTTAATGCAAAGTGGCATTTTTGAAGCTGCCCAAGTGCTTCTGGTGCAAAGCCCCATTAACTTTCCTAGGGATTATGTATTTAATTTACTACTCTTCTCTTTTTATGCAAAATGCAACTCAATTTTTGAAAACAAGCATGTACATTAATTTAAAAAACTATTATTCAGTTCTCAAAACAGAAGCTACTGGGATACTTTCCATAGGTATTAAGTTCAATAACCAGTATGGTAACACAGCAGTTGCTGCACAAAATACACTATCAGTCAAATAAGTAATAATTTAGCAGTTATCTCATAGTTTAGTGGCACAAGAGAAGCCATTTTCCTATCCTTTACAGCACCCACTTTACTCTGATTTTTCCTAAGGTCATGTAAACTGAGTAAAAGGAATACGGTCTACTAGTGTTGGGTAAAGAAAGAAATAAAATCTAATTGATGAAAGCCAATACATGCTTACATATTTTATACATGTTCTACTGGTTATCTTTACTAGGTGATATAATAGGCTTCGGGTTCCTGCTTGAGTATTTCCTGGTGCAAACATTTTAATTTTACATTCAAAGTTTTCATTGTCTGGGGACGATGCATCCTGTACACCTGAAGAGACGCATTTCCATGGGCCCTTTGGCCAGTAAACTTATTCATGAAAGTATCAGTAGAAAGGCCAAACGGGACCCAAACATAACCCAAGTGAAATCACTCATTCTTCACAGAAGATATTTTGCAGTATCCACCCATCTCTACCAATTGTTCAAGATGAAATTTGCCCCAGAGGCCTCAGTTTACAAACAGTGGGACATGCAAGCAACAAAGTAACAGCCTTTTAAATGTTTTGTGAACCTAAATCTGAGTAACTACATATCTTGTTCAAAAATAGGTCACCACTGACAGTATAGCATCGCTAGTATTATGCTGGAATATTCATTAATGGCTCAGAATGCCTGTAAGAAATAATTAACTATTCTTTAGGAAAGATCAAAATACTCCTTCCAGATCTCAAGAACTGATTGGTCTCAATCTTACTCAAGAGATCTGTGTAAAGCAAATCTAGACTTAAAATATGAAGCTGTCTCAATTTTAGGTGTGTGATTCATATTCTTATTGGAATGGTCAAATTGAAACTAGCTAGACACAGCATGTGTGCTGTGATCTTTGGAAGCATGTTATAAATGCAATCTAAAATCAATAACAAGAAACAATTACAGCATCTGAATACCATTTGGCTGAAATAAGCTGACGATGGTGATGCAACCAGGAGATGTATGTCAATACTTGCAACAAAGTATTCTACAATGTTTGCACAAAGAGGGGTTGAGTAAATATCAATAAAGTAACTGCTATTACAAACAGTAAAAATGATAAAATCAATACTATAAAATAAAAAGTTAGCACCGTGGATGAACTCTGTGATCTAGACAATACCGGGGTCTGAACTTAGGAACTCCCCTAAGCTCCTGGTCCCTGCATATCAGTAAAGGAACAGACAGTGGCGGAATTTGCACAGAGCCCGGATTAAAAGAAACCAAAGTATACAACAAATAGCAAGCAAGCATTGCACCACAGAAATTCATACAAAAAAGTATTTACGTCCTACAGCAGGAGGATCACGTATCTGCTGCACCTGCTAGTGCCGCGCACTGTCGAGAGTCCATCTAATAGCCCACAACAGGCTGCAAGCTGCCAGCACTGTCTGGCTAACGGGAAGACTCTGAAGGACTTCACACGTGTCCACAAAAAGGATATATTAAGAAAAAACAATGCATTCTTGCCAATTCATATGAAAACATCAAATCTCAGTAAATTCTTAAAAAAAAACAAAACGAAACAAAACCGAAATGGGTAAGACAGTGAGTGACAGCCAAGATTCTGTCTGTAGCTCTGACCGGCATTTAAATATAAGGCCGTTTAGCCTTTTGAGCACCTAAAGTTGGTTCTGTTGTTTGCATTTCATAGAAACTACTTTTGAAAGTAAACAAGAACCTTTAGTGAATTATTTAGCATACAAATAAACCAGCAAAGAAGGCTAAGTAGGCCAATAAGAACTAACTGGATTGAAATATTCATCTGTAAATAACTTTTCAATCTGCTGCTTTCACGTACAAATACTACATGGAACATTAGACACAACTAGCTTCTAGGGATATTTAGGCTCACTGGAGAGCAATTTTTATGTCTACTGGCATCTGTGGGTAGTGATATGGACTGACTGTTAATATAACCAACATAAAATTTATGTGAACACTCACTGCAATAGCAACACACTGTCAGACAGCTGGTGGTTGATGCGTAGCACATGCGGATTTTATATGCACTGTGTAAACTAACCTTTGCAATAAAGATTTAGCAGGTTTATTAGTTTAGGAAATCGCTATAATTAAGGATAATTCATAATGGCCGCTTATCCACTCTATAGCAATAGCTGGCTTAATTTAGACTCCATTTCTTTGAGCCATAAATAAGTGTGCTGATATCTTCTGCACAGATGTGGCATTCAACCTGTTCAAGTTGGTTGAGTTTTGCTTGTGTTTTAATCAGAAGAATTAGTAGTTAAGCCCATAAACTGCGGCTTGCTTGAAATAAATTATCAAGAAATGCAGATTTTAAGTTCTGAAACTCATACTAAGTAGTTGCTTTTTGGGGGAGGAAGTAGAACACAGAAATTTCCCACAAAAAAAGGAACACAATGTATGGTCATAGATCTGACATGAGCTAGAATACTAGATTTGCATAATTAATGATGGGAAAAAGATAGGTGTCTGTGATATGTGTATGCATCTGTGTGTATTTTTTATAGACTACTGTGTCTGTAATTGAGGGTTTGACCTCTGAGAGCACTTCTAGTAATACTGTGACTTTGCTCCTTTCTTGCACAACCCAAGGACTCTCTGTGGAAGAACACGCACAGTGTCCCGTTACTTCAACTCCTATTGGTAACTTCTGTGAAACAATCCCCTTTGTCCACAAGGCTTATTCAGTGTAAAAAGCACATTCCCAGATTTTCAGCCACTGCAGGTTCTCACAGTTTGGAAACACTGTGGGCCTCTTTAACCAAACACCCACACAACCAATTTCCTTTCTATTCCCTCCCCTGGGCGATAACACTGTAAAATGCATATAAATCAGTGTAAGAGGGGCAGGCCACTAAATGATGGCCTCTATATTCTATATTGGATGAAGCAGGCAAGAGGCACTGGAAGCTGCATTTGAGTCCCACTGCACATAGCAGCAGTAAAACTGATTCAACTAGTGTTATGAGAATACCTTGGTAAGAAAACTATAGCATGTCTAAATGTAAGTAATTTTGCCTATGCCATTATATCTGCCATTGATTGCAGATCTGGTTAAAGCTGAGTGCTTCCCACATACTCACTTCCCCTTTTCCAGGACTCTCCATCCTCCCCCTCATCTAAGCAACTCACGTTGCCCACTGCTACTCACAGACATCTCACTTCAGCATTGCAGGATAAGGGCCATGTCTGCCCCTCACACACATACACTCTTCAACTATGCCTACATGCTTCCACGAGCAGTGCCCTCAACTGGAGTAGCACTCTTGTAAAGAGTGTAGTATATGGCGTATCACTCTACAGATGTGGAAGAAGGGGAATAATTTAACTACTCAATTATTAGAAGAAAATATCATGAATTAATTGTCCTATCTTACTTTTCCCTACACATTCACTTATGGTCAATGTTGGCAAGAGATACTCAGCTAGATGGATCCTTATACACACTTTGCATGCATGTAACGTGTTTGTGTACAGAAATTTGCAGAACAAATGATCAACTGCTGTAAACTGCATTGACAAAACATTTTAAGCTGCTATCATGCTGATGCAGAAATGCTTGGCTTATTGGTTGAATAGTATCATATCCAGATATAACACCACAACAAGTACTGGTTCTTGACGGACATTCTTAGTAGAAACTTTCCACAGATAACCACTACATTAATCATGAACTACAATCACAAAGACCTACAATAAATAACATCAAAAATTAACTATTTTTATGAAAATATCTACCATATTTGCAACTTGTGATCTTGCTAGGACTTTCTATAGAGAATGATTATTGACATAGCAACCAAGAGATTATGAGCTGTGGTCTAGAAAGACAAAAATCTAGAGGGTTACGGAAAACTATCCAGTCTTGTGAGTCTCCTGCCATAAAATCACTAGTATATTGTGCTTTTAGGGGGAGAATCCTGAAAATCTGCATTTTTTTTTCCATTTAGATTTTGTAGTAACCTCAAAAGAGACTGTAAAATGATATAAATTGACATAGTGGCATGGCAGTCAGTGGAACAAAGTAAACATTTGTTAGTTGAGCTCAAGTCAGATGGAGAAGTTCTTCTAAACTGTACTCAGTTTTCCCATCTGCCCAACTTACTTTCCCTGGAGAACGGGTACCAGCCAAAATATTGAATCTACAAGTTTAGCAAGGGTCTTCTTTAAAAAGAAGAAAGTGTAGTGTTTTAATAAAAGAAAATACAAAAAATCAGAAAGTAATCTGCTTGCAATCACCACAAAAAGATGTATGACAATCTCAGTTAACAAAGGCATATATAGTTTTTAACATATATACTCAATTTCAGGTTATACAAAGCTATCATTTTCAATCTAGTAATGGCAAATAACCACATCATTCCATTCATTTCCAGTCGCATCTAAAGAGGTATTTATCACGAGATTTATATTTCATTGATAAAAAAAAATCTTGGCTAAATAAAATACTAATTCTATAGGCTATAAAATAGTACTGGACCTCAGATTGCAGAAGCAAGTTAGGTCAGACAGTGACTTTAGCTTCGCATCATCAAAACACTCAAGCTACAAATACTAGTTTTGAATGAAAAACATATTTACCGGCAAAATCTATAGGGTTAACCAAAGTTAATTGAAAAACAACACTCCTAACATCCTTAAAAAGTTTCTACTACACCATTGCGCACAAAAAAAGAATAGATTTCAAAATAGAAGGCATTCATAATTAATGATGTTGATATTGTGCATCATGCATATATTTTGTACGTGCCTATATTGCTCATCAAGCAAGGAGACAAAGACTGACATAGCTTCAGAATTTTTTCTTAGGAAAGATACGGACATATACATGGAAAACATTCGGCTCTCCCAGGCAAAACCAACAGCATCTGAAGATATGTGAGCATTAGAAACACAAATGTTCCATTATGAATTTTCTGAAGTATATTATAAAATGTTTCTCATATAATTCTGTAGCTAACATATGAAATATATGAATGATTATGTTCAATTGTTTCATGAGTGCATGGAAGAGAGGATGAAAGTATAAAATATGCCTTCCAATTCCCCTTGCAAATCTAGGAAGCACAACTACTGCTTTAGCTCTATTCGGTGCACAAGAACTGGCGTCGTTATGTACCTTCTGGGTGAAAGGCACTACAAAGGGAGAAGGAAAAGGGGAAACAAACATTTTTATTTGTATTTCTAAAGGAGACAGGGAATCACTGTATTTTTTCTCCCCAACTCAGAGCCAAGATTAGAATGGAAATGGGAGAGATGATCTCTAGAGCAAGAAGTTTTGCTGTCAATGCAAGACACCTTTTGGCAGTATCCTCTTGCTCTCTGGGTCCCGCCTAATACGTGTTGAATGAGATAAAAGCTCTCCCATTAGCATTCAGCTCAACCAACAAGATCAACTGAGTAGAGAAGAGAATTGCTTTGCCAGTGGCATATTGCACAGAGCTGAGTGAAAATACAAATCTCTACGCCGCAGGAAATTTTGAAATTTCTATTGCTTTTTTATATATTGTGTTATTTTTTTAAATCAAATGATGTCCAAATAATTCCAAATTGCAAAGTTCACTTTGATTTGTACAACTGGGCTGAAAGACTGGGGTCCTAGTCAGTAAACTACAGAACTATACTCCTCACGGTGACACGTAGCTTGATAGGGGTTGTGGCAGGTGAGCCTGAAGTCCCCACTCACACTGTGGTCAACATTCTGCGCTGAGACTACATCTCCTACACATTATGGCCATGTAACTCCTACAGGCCTTCACATGGCTCTAGCACAGAAAGTCCAATATACATCACAGAAGTAGCATTTTGGCCAGGAAGTGGAACAAACAGAACATAATGGGAATTTAATGCACAACTTCCATGAGACAATTTCAAATCACACCACATGACAAGTTATGGAAAAATCAAAAACCTGGACTATTATACTTCAGATCAGAAGCACACCAAATTAAATAGATTTTGTTTCAATAAAACTGAGATATTTTCCACTGAAAGCTTTAGTCATGTAAGAACTGCAATCTTCAGTAAAAAATCATTTGACCTAAATTTTGATTAGCTCCAATAATGTTAGCAAAAATATGATTAAATGAGAAGAGGCACTGCTTTGCTAATTCTTATAATTTTATAACCATTTCACAGTATGGGCTGTATCTTCCTCAAATAAGAAATTCTTGGAGTTGCAGCAACACATAAATCTTAACCTTTGTTTTTAAAAGGCTTTACTGTTCAAGATTGCAAAGGAAATATGAACCCTGCTCAAAAATAAAAGCTGCAAAAACATTATAGACAGTCTTTTTAGAATCTAAAAAATGTCTGTGTTACTCATGACAGTATTGTTAACGTTGACTCAGAAAGGTTGGTGTCGTTTAAGGTATAAAATAGGTTTCAAAGTCTCTTTCTCAGGGCCTGCTCTCTGCGTCAAGTCAGTTCTGGCAGCGGAGAAGCTAACTACGCCTTTGCTGTGTACAGCTTGCAATGGTTGGTAATGGTGACCAGTCAGTCTTACTGGGCAGAAGCTTACGACGTGGCTCGCGATTAGCGGGACTGGAACGGGCTTGCCAGGTGACCCCTCCTAAGCCCATATTCTTGAGGACACCCACACGCCTCAGGGAAAGGAAACGTTCACGCCGCAGCTTGGGCAGAGGGTGGCTGGAGGAGCAGGTCATACGGGGAGGCCAAATATCCCATAGTGACCTACCTTGCAATGATCATGGAGAGACTCGGTGCCCAGCACTATGCCAAAGCAGCAGAGAGGAAAAAACAGGTTAGCAGAGCATCAGATTCACGCGCAAAAGCAGATGTCTGTGAGGTGGAAGCCCAAAGGCTGAGTTAAGCGCCCAGCCGGGAAGCTGGGGGCGGCGACGCGGCGCACGCTGGCGCGCTGCGGGACGGCCGCGAGGCCAAGCGACGCCGCAGCAGTCGGCCAGAAGCTGGCACACGAGGGCGCAACAACGGACTTCCAGTTCGGAGAGGGGAAAAAAAGGGAGAAAATAACGCTCAGGCTGTGAGAAATGGGGAAGGGCAAGGGCGGCCCGCTCTTGCAGCTCTTCCAGCCTGTGGCTGTAAATGACTCCAGAGCCTGCCTCCAAAGGGCACCTTCTTGAAAGTAAAAGCTCGGTGGCCAGACGGAGACGAGAAGGGGAAAGTACAGTTTATGAACTAAACAAAATAAAAACCTAAGCACAACTTCTGCCTTTGTTTAAAACTCTTTTCTTTCCTGACAGATAAACTTCATTTTATCAAATAGAAGTAACGAAAAGAAGGTCACAAAGAGTGACTGGATTCGGAAACGGCCTGCAAGGTTGGATTACGTTTCTTTGTCTTAAGAAAAAAAAAAAAGGGCACTAAATTATCATTTTGTTTCTAGAGAAGGTTTAAGACTGCAAGTCAACCTTTTTTTCCAAAGAAGAATGCATTTCAGCAACACCCAAGACATTCTTTAACATAACAAACAGGAAGGGGGTTGGTGCTGTTTTTAGCACCCATGGCTGATATCAACAGCTAAAGCACAATATATTTACGAAGCAGAACCGGTTTGTTTAGTGACAACTTTTCTTCATTTGATTTGCAGATGGGGACCTCTATTGGTACAAAATAATTACTCAAAAAATGACACCTAGAAACAGCCCCATTGGCTCCCACTAAAATCACATTGGCCACGTTTTCATTTTCATTACATCAACGTTAACCTATACTGATTTCAATTAAAATTGCAGGAAGCAGCCCAACTAAACGCAATTAATATAAGGATTTGGCCCAAACTGCAAAAGACATCAAGTATTCTTCTAAAAAAGCCTGCTACAAAGAACAGCTAGGGCCCCTTGAAGTTCCCCTTCGCACACTTTCGCCCGGGGGCTCTTCTGTGTGCGCGTCTGGGGTGTATTTCTACTACAGCCGTCGCGCAACCATGCAGTATTGGAGCTTTGGACTGACATCTCTCTGTGTTGGGCAGGATTTTCAATCCTTCATGACTACCTATTTGTCACTGGAGGTGAGCGGTAGCACTCAGGCTGATCCCTAGCCACTTTCACAGTTACTTATCTGTCTTTATGGATTCTTCCTGTGTGTCAAGTTGGTGCATAACAGCATTACTGTCAGGGTGACAAAATTGTCCCCAGAGTGTCACAAACGATTCCCTATCCTTATGGCTGCAAGCAGGTACTAACACAGCGGCACTACTGCCTTTCTAAGCTCAGCTCCCTGCAGGCCTGCCACCCGCCCAGGATTCTGTATACCCTTGCACACACTCCAGTACACACCTGCACATCTCAGGTAAGAATCAAGACAGTTATAATTCCGGTCCTTTAAAAATAACCTGAAAAATGAGTAGAGTTTGTTTTAGGGTTGAAATCTTTTTCTCTAAAGAAGTCTGTTCCTCTGTTCTATTTTTAAACAACAAAGTTTGGGGGGAATGGAAACACTGCAGAACTACTGTTTTCTAAATACAGAAAACATGATTACAAACTAAAAATAGTAGCTAAGACAGCTGTACCAACTGAATTTTGTTGAATTCTACATGCCGTTCAAGTCTTAGTTTCTTGATGTGATTCTATCATATAAAGCCTGTTTCTTTTCCAAACATTTTTGTTGCATTTTTTACCTAATTGTATTCTGCATGCAGTAATACCTTTTTTAAAATAGTATTTTCTCCAAGTAAATGCTAGGTGCAAATCTGTAATGAATCAAAAATCTTATTAGATAAGGGCTATATTAAGGACTTTGTTTCTCATACTACAAAATCTTTCCAAGGAGAAACAAAGGCATCAAGTTAAAACAATTTATTATGTTATTTGGAGAAGGCTGAGAATCTTGATGTATATAAAAAAACGCTTCAGCAGCCAAGCTTGCTCAATAGTCTGAAAACTATTTCACGGTCACATAGTACAATCTAAGCTTTCAATGACTTTTACAGCAACCACGTTTTATGTAAATAAAACAAAGTGTTACTTTGTTTAAGTCCACTGTACTTCAACTCTTGGAAACGCCTTCAAGCTAACTGTTTCTAGGCACGGGGAACTGGGAGGACTCCACAAGGAAGAGTCCACCATGTTCTCGTGCTTCCACTGGCTTGGTAAAACAGCTGACCGCTCCGTGCCTCAGTTTCCCTAAGGGCAAACTGCAGAACACGATACCTATCTTCTTTTAGAAAGATGCTGAACAAACCACAGAGTCAACAGAAAATCTAGTTAGCATTAAATGTACACTGAGATAAAAGAAAAGGCTTTTGCTTGGAAGGTGAGCCTTTAAAGAATTGACCAAGGGGCGTATGTGTGTGCGTACACGTGTGTAACACAGGGCCCAACTTTGTTATCTGGAGTAACGCATGTGGATTAAGGGTGGCTGATCCCTGTTACCCCTGGCGAGACCAAAGACTGAACCGTCCAGCCAGCATGCGTTTGGGTGTCTGTGCACTTGCGCACACACACGTGCCACCCCTCCGACCATTTGTCCTTCACCTGATGAGCATCCCTTGTCTGAGTTTTTAGATAGGTTCAATATGATTTCTGACACTGGCAAAACAAACCTGAAAGCAATTTAGAAATACCTGCCCGTGAAGTCAAAAGGCAAAATATCTAAAGCTTCTCCTGGAATCTCTGACCTCAGAGGCTGACATGGTTTGATGGGAAATTTAATGTAATAGTCTGAGAAAGCCAAAAGGCCTATTGTCAGCAATGAAGTCTGAAAGTTAGCAGAATTAATATAACTGTACAATAGAAGTGCCCTCGAGGGACAAGGCTGCAGAACCAGGGCAGAGGGAAAAATGACTTTTGAAGTCATTTCACTATGACATTCTGTCATCGCTGCTAAACGGAAATAAAAAATCATCTGAATCACCACATGCTTCTGTGTGTGTCCTTTCCTTATCTAATATAAAGTAATAACACCGACGTTCCAGGCCCCACCTAAGCTGGGAAGGGGCTCTCCAGGGACTTCGGGAGCTCCATTTTGAATTGCTAAATGCAATAAGAATAAATGCAAGTGGGAGTCTGTTTAGCAGAGAATGATGTCTGGTCTGTAGCCCATCAAAGCCCAATAAATCTCAATGCTTCAACAAGGGATGAAAATGGTTATCTCATCATTTCAGTGCCAGGGTGAAATTTTCTCTGAGCCAGAGTATTTTTATAGATGATTTATGTCTGGGAAGGGTAGTTGTTTAACAAAATGGCAGATAATGATAAATAGAAAGTGAATAGAAACAGCAGCAAGGGAGTGGTTCTTCGTTGCAGCACTAGAATAAACAATATACTTACATAAAGTATATGTCACATATAAGTGCCATTATTCTAAATCCTATGAGTTACATGTTACTTAGAACGTTATATAAAAGATCTGGTAATATGATTTACTGGATAGGGAATTTAGCATGTATGCAAGGCAAATAAGTATCAAAATTCTGCTGTTACACCTGTGTTAATCCTACTCACTGAAATTACTCTGGATTTACAGTTGCATAATAAACAATATATGCGTCTGTGTTCACTGTTTTTTAATAAATTCTTATATTAACATAGGCAGGATCTAACTAGTGTTTTGCTACCCTTGCAATTTTATTTTTTCCATGCACTGCTCATATTGACTGTGTGTGTTAAAATACAAATACTTTCATGGAAAAGGGCAAGACTGACACAGGCACAGTTTGGGCATGGTTTTTGTGAAATCAGCTGAAAATAAAAGTATTTTTAGGATCTTAATTTGGAAAATGTGACAAAACAAATATTCATGGAGTCAATGATGGGAAGAAAAAAATAGTAAAAAGCAAATAATGCCGCCTTTTTGAGTTTTTTGAATTAGAAATATTGTAAACAGTGTCAAACTGGAGATGGAGATTTGAGGCCAGAGTGTTTGGTTTGGCTTTCTTTTTCCTATTATGCATTTTTCCTGTGGCTGTACACAAAGGGAAAAAAAAAAATCTAATTACAGTTTTAAATGCCCAAAATGCCATGTCCACCAAAAGCCCGATGCTCATTAGTACTAGTAATTAACTTTACAACTGTCAACACAAACACCGCACAGGCTGACAGATAGATAGTAGCTCTGAGGGTGCTAATAAATCCGGAAATAACAACTTGACACGCAGATGCACAAAAGGATGCAGGTGATAAAGAAATGTTGACATCAAATCTAATTATCTTCGAAACGGCCAACTACTGCACAATCCACAGTAATGCACTGTTATTGCTAGTGATGAGCCCCACTGGAATGGCTCTTAACCACAGCATACAACCGAGCTTTACAGCCCCTTGTCATATCTAGTGAGGACAATATCAAAAAGGAAATTATGAGTGTCATGACCCCTCCAAGTCAAAAATCTAGTGATGAATATAGGCTCAGCAAGGCATAGCAGATTACCCCCTTACGAGTTTTAAAGCCAGGATGATATATGACATTTTTATCAGGCACTTTCTCAGGAATGTCACCAAGAGGGAAAATAAAGGCCCTGAAAAGAGACGACTAGGTGAATTATGCAACTGTAATTGCCGATCATAACCTGATATGAGCTGAAATTGCTCTGTTTTCATATTGAGATAGCATAAAATTGTCGGGAAATGCAATGGCTCCTTAATGTGGCCTAGATGAGTCTAATATTCTGATCATTTTTCACTCAGCTGCTAGGTAAATAGTGCTTCTTTAACACAACCACCGTGGCCCAGGGCAATCTGGGGGCCCAATTTTACACTTGAATTGAGAAAATATGTGTAAACTACAATTTTTCATATTTTCTGCATACATAAGAAGATGAAACATCTTTATCATGTGTATTGTCTGGCTGAGCTTATACAAAATATTAGTTTATCTCTCCTACTTTAGTTTATTCCATAAGCAAAACACATAGATCTAAAGGACAGGCAATATTCTATATACAAAATAGGTCCATCTTTTATGCAGTCTCATACCAAGAATTTTACCAGGTTGTTTTTGAAAAGCTGGCAATTAGCAAGTGAAGATTCTGCAAAATAAACTATAATGTTTTAAGATGTTCACACTTTTCTACAAATCAGTGTGGAAAAAAACCAGAATACAAAACATCAGAAGAATATTTATCTGCACAACCTGAGATATTAGTTTAAACAATAATCTCTAAGAGAAAAGAAAGGTGAGGAGCGTTCTTTATTATCATGCTATAAGATAAATTTATTTTATTAGAAATCTGCTGTATTAAGTGGTTCATATAACATATTTGCTTAAAAACCACCTTGAGTTAAAATAAAATAAAATAATAAAACAATGAAACAAAAAGCATGCTACTACTCATTCTCAGATAATAATCAGCAATAAACCCGGGGCAGAAAGGTCATAACCCATACTTCTGAGACAGGAATAATTCATTGTACTACCATGTGTTTAAAAATTAGTTTGATAGAGTCACTATCTAGACTGTGAGACATTGTCTATCAATCTGACCTTCTAAAAATGAACAAGACTGCCACTCAGATCAAAAAACTCTTTACTTTTATGATATATGCTGTCTTATTTATGATGATGTTTAGGATCAAGCTTATGACGAAGGCAGGATCATTTGCAAAATATAGCAACGTAAAAGTAAAGCAACATAAATGGTAATATAATCAGGTGGTTCTTTCTAAATTTCTAACTATATATATATAATTTTTTTTTTTTTGCTTAAGACTGAGTTCAGAAATAAACAGGTACAAAGAATGTCAAAAGGTTTAAGTCTCTTTGTTTGCATTTACGTTATCTGTTTTTAATTCCTATATATCCACCTTATCCAGGTGCTCCAACACTAACTGCGAAGCAGTACTGCCTAGCACTAACAACCAGCGCTTGCAAAAACCGAGCACATTGCTGGTTACTGAAGATACGAGCGCCTTAACAAAGTTGGATATATCTGCATCAACTTACTTACTCCCTTTTACATTTTATGCTTTCTAAGGGCTGAGATTTTGTACTAAATAATATAGCAGTTTGATACCTTGCTCTAGAGGGAGGCTTCAAGCCCAGCAGATTTCCAAAGGTTTCAGGGTGTGGGATATACGGTACTGAAAATAACACTGATACATTAGCAATCCCACGAGTCTTTGTGAAATACTTCACTGCATAAAATAGAACAAGGTTGAAATACAGTTCCTAGCAATTAATACTCCGTGATCCTAAACACAGAGTTGTTCAGATCTCAAAAGAATTTAAAATTGTAGACCCTTTCATAATCATTACATTACCACTAACCCTATTAAGAATAGTCTTTATGTAATTAACATACCAGCAGGGAATTTAAGAGGTACTGGGCACTAATTTTCAATCCCTGTCCCTCCATGATTTTGGTACTCAGTTGCAGTGATAAAGACACATGGTTATGATTATGCATTTTCTGTAACGACTATACGCCACAGTAGAAAATATCTCATAACAAAGGCTCACAGCTAGCAAGAAAATATATTTATTATTATATTTGCATTCCGTTCTTGTAATTTAGAAAGTCAAGTGGCCGGCTTCTATTTTTTTTCTTTTTCACAGGATCTGTTTGCAGAAGACTTTTCCCATAGTCAGTGGCACTTAGCAGAAAAATAACTTACAACCTCTATCATTCTCTTACAAAGTCACCCACACTGAAACCGTATTTATTTCATCTTCCTGTCTCTGTATCCCCCTTCCGGAGACTTAGTGAAGAGACTGCAGCTACTGTTGCTAAGCAACTATACGGTCCTAGTAGTAGTAGTAGCGCATCACCAGTGACAGATTTTGCCCATCATTCTCACCTCACCAATCTGGGAGCTGGCATAACAATAAGTAGTAGTAAGACTAACAAAAGTATTATTGACAGACGGGAAAGTTAGCAGAGGTATAGTAAGAAAAAGACGACGACTACAATAGCAATAATACTAACCAGTCATTGCTAGCATTATTTTCGGTCAGTAGTTTTTATCAGTCTGGCCTCCACAAAGAACCTGACATACCCACTCTGTAGGAATCCAAAAGCGTTTTCAGCGCTGAAGATTTTTTGCAGGTCTTTCCGTGCAAGAGAACACCACAATATCTGTGCTGCTGACAGTTAACATGAGATCCATTAGTAATCAGATTTCAGCCGGATTTTATGGTTAGTCTAACCGAGTTAATTTCTCTAATGTTAGCAATTCATGGAAGAGGTCTCTTGTGGCAGCCTAGACCTGGGATCCACAGCAGCTGTCAGAAGAGACTCGGAGGAATTCCTTATTAGCCAGAAAGCAACCAGGCAGAAAACTCATTACACAGTGCTAAATATACTTAATCACATCTATTAGAGAAAAATGAACTTGATAATTACAACAAATAACTAAAGAGCAAAAAGTGTTCACGGAAAAACCTACACCAGGATGAGGAAGAAAAGGAGCTGCATACCTGACTCTACAAGGGAGCAAGCCATGGCGCTGAAGACTGTTTTGTTTCTAACAGAAAAGGATTACATCATAAGGTACTAAGGCTTCAGGTTTCCCCTCAAACTGAAACATCTACATGTAACAGTTTACAGTGCTTATGATATGTTTTAAAAGTTAACTGGGAAAGCTCTTCTGAGAGTAGAGACAACTGCATCTTCCCAAAATGCTCTTTGGGGAAAGAAAGCCTGCTACAACCATTAAATACAATAAATAAAGGTAATTTCACAATAGCTGATATATCACTGTAAAACATAACATGGGCTCAAAGTCTTCCCTGGTTATGCAACCTTTATTTGCTTCGAACGGGACTGGGTTGTGGAGTGTCACATGGTCCAGAATCTGGCCCATCAAGCTATCTATACTTTAAAACACAGTTGTTGAAATGTAATATATCAGATATTGATTTTGTCAAATAATTATAGGCTAAACCCAAACACAGGCATTGCATACAGTCTGTGGAGCCATATGCCATATACAGCCGGTCCTATCAGACCTCAGTACCATCTGCCAAAATCTTCCTTGCCCTACCCTCCCAAAAGACCTTAAGTACGTATTTCTGTCTTTTGCACTTTGCCTAGTCAGCACGTGGAAAGTCTTAGCATTTGAATTTTGCTGCATTTTATATCCTGCTACACATACACCCAGAGAACACAATGAAACAGGGAGTGAGACTCCTTGCATTTACAGTAGGCATAATACTCTGACTTTTCTCTCTTTTATACCCCTCTCCTCTCACGTCTTATAAGAAGTTGTTCATCTTTGAGCAGATCTGTGAACTCTGGTTTGGAGTCTTTTTGAAAGCAAACTTTGTTTTAAATTCCTACCTGACTGTATAGACTTTTAATACAAAAGCATTTAAATACAGAAATCAAGCATACTGCAGTCACCAACAAAATCTGAGATGCGATACTTTGAGGTTTTTGTGTAATCATGACTTGGTTGGAAGAGGGCAGCTAAGTAGGGCATGAAGAAAATCATCTAATATTTCTCTTTTTTTATTCAGCCATAGACCATTTTCACCTTTAATTTCTATGAAATGCCATTAAAAGATAGTATACTGCAAAAATAAGGACAATTATTCTCAGTTATATCCAAATAAAGATAGTACACAATAGTCACAAATATCCTTTCCTAATGACTAAGACGTATAAAAAGCCAAAACCTGTGCAAGTCAAAGTTAAGAGTCCTATGGAGATTCCAAAAGAGGAAGGTCTAAATCCTCTTCCCCTCATTCCTTTCCTTCATCTGTCAGGCAGAGAGGCACAAAACTGGAGAATTCCACTTCCTAGGACCATAGCTTAGAATGGTGGAAATTAGGGAACAGGATTTGTTCCATTGTGTGAATAACAGTGAAAAATGTAACCTCTGCAAGACGATAAATTAAGAGCGGATGACTTTGGATATGACTTTGGACAGAAGAATACTTCTTTCCCTATTTTCCTGCACTTGCTTTCCTTTATTTTAGCTGATTCATAACTTTTTGGGGTCATTTCTACTCTCTGTAACATGTTGAAATCAATTTTTTTAGAATAAGAAAAGGTAGCAGACACAAAGCTCAGGCAGCAGCTGCTTTTCAGAAGTCAAGCACCATGTAGACCCACTTTCAAATATGTTCCTTCCAATGAGTTATACTTATGGACTGATGCTATCTAAAAGTATAAATGTAAAAGGCATTCTCAACTAGCCTAAGAACTAAACTCTTTTTCTTTTCCAATGGAAACATCATCCCATACATACATACATACATAAAATACTTTGCTTGATTAGGTTTTGGGGGCAACAGAAGTTATTTTTGGGAATGGGGGTAATTCTGAGGATTTTTTTGTTCTTTTACAAACTACTGTTTACAGAGTACACAATGCCCTTACAGAAAGAAGCTATTGAACCTTAATAAAATTATAAACCTTATGAAGTCCATTAACTATGAAACTAAACAGTGAACCTTAACAAAGGGAATATAATATAGCATTTCTCAGGTGTGAATGAAAGTCTCTCAGAATATATATATAATTGCTAATTCAGTTCTACAGGGCTATTAAATCATTTGATTTTATTTGTATAAATGGAAATTCTAATTTTAGACTGTCGGTCAGAATTTATATTACATATATCAGGCCACACTGAAATCCAAATTAATACAGGCACAGCAGTCTCCATATGCAAATTAAATTACAGGTACTGAATTATAAGTGCATTTTAAAGTGATATTTTCAGTGTTCTGTTCCATTTAAATAAATTTAGATCCTACTCAGTTATACCAGATTATCTTTACCTCAAGTTAGGTTGAGATCTTGAAAACCAGTTTTTGTTTTCCGATGTCCTCTCTTGTGCTCTCTCTCTAAGCTTTCACAACTGGTTCACAGTTCACACTGGACTACTGTACCAGGTGGACGTGGTTCACCTGAACCTTCACAGCAATTTTTATATTATTATGACAAAGGCAATTGTTATTCTAGAAAATTAACTGATTTTTAACTTGGCAACACAAAAGTGACATTAACAAATATGAACTTAGAAAGACATGTGGTAACAGTGATATGACAGAAAAGTAAAACATGCAAGTTTTAAAGGGTGTTAAAGGTGGTGATGATCTTTCTTTACGTGTAAAGAAAATGCTTACAATTGGATGAGAATTTTGTTCACGGAGTGGAAGAAGCTACTGCCTGCGCCTCTGGAACTTCAGCCTTCACTCCCACGGGTATGAGTTTGGAAAAATAAGGTAGGTTCTGCAATACTTTGGAGTATACAGTACTCCAAAGTCAGGGCGGAGGGAAAACATGCATGAATAATTGCGCAGTGCTACCAGTGACAAAAAGGAGGTATAATATTGTTATATAACAACAATGTTCTGGAAGGCTAAGCACATTGAGAATATAGTCATTTGAGAGGAATGCTGGAATTCCACCATCAGTATTTGGGGGATTAAAGGCACATTGCAGCAAAGGTTATCTTCTTTGTCCTGTCATTCAATAAACAATAATAACCCTTTGAAGCAGAAAAGTTATCTATTTTAATATAGAAGTTCATTAGAATTTACTGAGAATGAAATTAATAGGATTCCACAGGAATGGAAAGGTTGCTGTAGGATCAGAATTGTAATAGTACTTATTAATTGCAGGTATTTCCTTTTTAATCTCGATAATTCTTGCAGGGATATAAATCCCTATTCTATTTAATTCCCCACTGGTGTGCTAATAAATTTTGTAGGGAAGGTATGTTCTTCTCCATAAAAGTGTAGTATTTTAAATAGAAAAAAATCTGTGGAGATGTCTGCAGAGCCAGCTTATGTTCGAGAAGAAAACGCTTTGGAAGTCATGGCAGAGTGGTGCACAGGGACCAGTGCAAGAGCAGAAGAATCGTTCCCTCAGCACCTCTCACCTGATGGTCCAAGCATTCCACACACCCCAACTTCTCATTAGAAAGAAATTTTCTATCTCACAGTGGCAAAAGCAGAAAGTCTGACTAGAAGGGCTTAAATAGAGGTTTGTCGTTACAAAGTATGTAAAACCGCATAGCTCCAGATGTTCACGTTTGTGCAATCCCTAACTGGACCCTCTTTAAATAAAGTGCATTGGACACAATGACCACTCTTAGCTTTGTCCTGACAAACATTCAGATCTTCTCCAGCGCTGTGTTGCATCAATAACTCTTGAAAAACATGGAAGAGCTAGGAACAACACTGACAAACAGAGCAAGCAGGAATAGCACAATATGCTAGCAGCTGGAGCAGTACAGGACTGGCAGCAGGACGGCAGCACATGGTTGGCACTTACCGAACAATAGAGACAATCACTATATACCACAACCTGAGTATATCTCTGTGGGGTTTCACCACAAGCAATGACAAGAAGAACTGTATCTATGACTTTCTCTAACATCCATAACTCAAAAACTCCTTGATCACTTTAGCAGATGGTTTTGCTCTGCTGTAGTTGCAATTAAACAGAGAGTGCCAAAGTGAAGAGCAAATTACCCATGCTATCTATCCCAGTTAAAAAAATCTGTAGTCTTCCAGTATCTAGTGGGACAACATCCAAGATTCTCCAACCCCAGCTCATGCTGGATTGCCATTATATTTTATGTCAGTCACTACTTCAGAGAGTCCAAGACCCTTGGCATATGTTCTTAGTTAACAAAATGGAAAATTAAACTTTGCAGCAACCCCCTGCCACTCCCAAAATAAAAGAAAAATTCTATCTACATCAATGAGCAGGAAGTCTGATCTTCCTGTGCCAGCCAAAAGCCTGTAAAATCAGGGCATGTGGCTGAAGACAGGAATTTAAAATAAACAAACTAGCCTAATTTCATTCTCCTACGTTTAAGGTACTGAAGAAAATTCATAATGACTACAGGTTTTAAGCTCGGGTCTGATATTGACAATAAGTTTATGACTTTAACAGGGCTTTTGTGCTTTTAAAGATTACATTGGTATAAATGACTTAATTGTTTGAAAATATTATCCTGATGGAAGAACTGCTCCTGAGTTGCTCTGACATACTAAAAATACCACAGACATAAACCCACTATATATACAAAGAGGAAAAAAAGAATATTGCAACCAAACAGGAACACTATGTAAACATTTATTTCCCTAATTAATGACCACATATAAGAGCGCGGGGAGTCTAAAGGATAGATCAAGACAACTTCTAAACAGGAGACACAGACTTCACTCCCCAGCTATCAGCACATACTTGCCTCTGGGCTACAACAAAAATGAAACACAAGTGGCGCCTGCTCACTGGATCCTTAGCACTGCTAAAGTAGAAATACCAAGTACAGTAGCATTTCAAATTAAATGCAAGAAAACCACTATGAGGAGACTTACAAAAATGACAGTGTTTGAGTAGGCTTGAACATGAAGAAGATACATAGATAAACTACGTCACCAACAAACTCATGTTAAGTTTTGTACAGTCCATATGGTAAGAGGTAAATGAAAAGGGGGCATTTACTTTGAGGCTTGTACAATAGGAACAAGAACTCTGATACAGGATTTTTTTTTTTTTATACATATATATACATATAGCTGGGTAAAGAGATCAGAGAACACTGGAACGTTAGCCAAAACAAGTTATCCAGCTGCACTGTGTTTCATCACATATCAATTTTTACTGAAAGAAAACCATACAAATTTAATCAGTTCTTCATATGGTAATATTTAACATTTTTTTCCAAGTTGTTTGATATTATTGTTTTAAAAGTTCCTTTTCCCCTCCCTCCAACGTGATGTGTGATAGTGGTGAACACAGGGAAAATATCTATCCCTGGCAAGACTGAAAGTCTCATTTACAGTAGACTCAGTAATAAACGCACTGGCGTCTGTGTCAATTGACTGTCTCAATGAGGAACAGGTCACTACAGCGAACAGTACATGCAGCGTCTACATTTGAACTCCCCCATCCTCATCCTATGCACGTTTGTAGCATCAGTAGAAATTAAACTACCCTGATAAACCTTTCTGCCTCCTCCCCTCCCCAAGAAACAGGAATTTTTTTCCTGACATCTTAAACCACATGGATTTCCCTCCCTTTCCAGAAGGCTATCATATGGCATTTGTATAGCACTTTTAATTATTTGAAAATATATAATAGAGTGGAGACATGGATCCCACTTATATAAATGCCTATTAAAAGGCTATGTATTCTCTCGGTAACCATAAAACATAAAACACCTCTTAAAAGAATATAATTCCTTTGTTTCTAAGCCAAACACATACAATAAGACAGCTTGCTCCTTTTAAGTAAATAAAAATGATTTGTATTAAATAAAATGAAATATTGTATGCACTATATAATTTAACAATAAGACACATCAAAGTACGCATTACTGTGAGCTAACCCATGCCTCAGAGGTGTTGCGAGCCAAATACTTTAAATGATCCAAGAAACATGTTCTTAGAGAATAGCAAAAACCACAGCATGTCATAAACTATTGGTCAGATGAGATGTAAAATCAAGAACCTAACTGTCTGCGGTCATTAAAATCCCCTGGTGTTTACTGAACGTTAGAATGGTGCTTTTGCCCAAACTGGAATGCTTCTAGTGTCGAAACTACATGCCACCTACCTTTGTTCCTTACGCCTTTTCTTTAGAAAGAGCTTCTTCACTTTGTGCCCTACACTGTACAGCATTGAACTATCCGATTATAATCCTGCCATGTTCTACCAGAGAAGTGGCTGCGGCTTCAAGAAGAGTCTTGTATGCATCTACGCACATTCATAATGGATCTCTGCATTCTCTCTCAGTTACAACCCATTGCAATGAGGGAAATTAATGGGATTTCTTGGATGTACTTGATAGTGAAATTTGATCCATAGTTTGTAACACAGTTTGAAATCCCTCAACTCTAATGCAAGTTTAAATAATACGATTATGTTGTATGTAACCCTAAATAAAATAATTCAAAAAATGTAATAATTGAGAATACACTAAACCTCTTGATAGAACACAAAGTATAACAAAAACACCCCCAAAAATTAGCACAGAAAAGCTTATAGATTGTCTTCATCAGTCTTATGTTTTTAAATCACATTTTTTCTACAGTCTCCATTTATAATCTACTCCATATTTTTCACCATTCTGTGTTAAAATTGCTTCAACAGAAACATGATGCACTCAATCAGAACGCTTACAGTTTTGTTGAGTCGGTGCTTTTTGCTCAAAGGGAGCAGGTTTCTCTACAGGAGTGTTAACAAGTTCAGTGTGGCATAAGTTCTAGTTGTGCCAGCTGTCTAGCAGCAAGAGAAAAAAGATCCACTGTCATTAATAATAACAGCAAAAAATAGTAAAACTCTTAAGAAATACACCATACAGCAAGGAAATAGACTGTAAACCTCATTCGTGAGGAGTGAGTGAATGGTGCCATAGAGTAAAATACAAATTGGAAGGGTAGGGAGCTACAAAATAGCTAAAAAATACTAGTGCAATTTCACACAAAGAAGCCTTTCCAAAACGTGACAGAACCACAAATCTTCCAGCTGCATCCTAAACCACCAGTACTACATAGTCAACACAGTTATTTAACTTACATCAGTATTGTTATGTCTATGACTAAATATTTTATTCAGCGCTCCTGTTCAGTGCTCCAGAAGAGAGCAATTGTGACGCCGTCCGCAGTCCGGTTGGTGCTGCGCATACACCAGCCCAAGGAGCGGAGCAGGCCTGGACTGCACCTAACAGTCTTGTCGGAGCCTGGAAACGTGCTCTCTGCTCGTCAAAACAGTTGCATGTTCCACCAGTAAAAGCCCCACTAATGACAACATATTTTGCAATGCTTGAAAAATATATTTTTTTTAAGTAATACAAGAACTCGAACTGATAAATAATGAAGCATAATGGAGCTTTTCAAAATAATCTGTTATGGAACCTCAACATATTTGACTTCCGTGATCCAAATACACTTGCTAGGCTGGTAGCAAAACCACTGACGCGAGAATCCTACCTGCTTTACTCTATTTTTAGGGAAACAGCAGAAAATACATTAACATATTACATTAACTATTTGTGTAAGTAACATCCATGCTAGATAATGATATTGAGGTGATTTTTTTCATACTGTAACATCAATGAAAAATTAGAATGAGCTTATGCAATTTTTCTTGTTAATTTTAAGAAACGGGACATGAACGTCTGATGCTATCTTGCAAACTAACCTGCACCTGCAGCTTCCTGGGGCTGCAGGGTCCACCACCAAAAGTAATACTTCGGCACAGAATACAATACCGTTTACAAAGCTTAGTGGTGAAATATTTAATAAACACCTTTTATTAACCTGTTCTCTGTCCACAGTATTATTACAGTCAGTAAATGTTACAATAACATTCTAATGCTGCCTAAAAATTGTTCTTAATTTGCATTTGATCAGCTCCATGTGTCCTATGAGCTAACAGCATTGCTAACTCTTTCCAGCACGGGAGCTGAAGGTCTCCTGGAGTGGACTCGCACCCATTCAAAATGAAAAGGATGCGCCCGCTGAACAAAGAGCAGCTAACTCCTCCTCAGCTTCGTTGCCCTTGGAGCACTGGTGAACTATTCACACTGACTGGCATCGTTCAATTTTTAATAAAGATTTGCTCAAGTGATACAAACTCGCAGGAATAAACTGCCGACAGGTTTGCTAAGTTATGTGCATAATTAAGTATGTAAAGCTACAGATGTGGAACAATAGTGGCTTCCACCAAGATGTATGCTATAATATCAAAAAATAACCTGGCATCTGGTTTCTTTATTTAAGTACCTTTCTTAGGGTTTGGATCTTAATTTTTTACAGTTGACAGCAGTGTTATTTGAGCCAGTCGGTGGCATCTGGTTGCTGGGGGGTGGAAAAAGGCAAAAAAAAAAGGGCTCTGTGCACTTTAATTAATTGTGGAGAGATTACATGGTCTTCCAACCGTGTAGTTTGTCATCAGAGCACATTACAGATTTATATTAGATGTTTCTCCACAGTGTCAAGAATAATTAAAAGGGGATAGGAAATGATGCCAGCTAGCAATGCTTTACATCAGTAGTGAAAGTTTTATATTTTTTTACAGCCAAACAATTCTAAAAGAAGATGTCAATTTTGTAGTTATACTGTGCAAGGAATAAATATTAGGTGGCTAAAGCAGCCAATATATTTCAGCTGCTTGAGTAACGAGAGGTTCATGTTTAATCTATCAGACCTATCAGAACTGGTGTGACACGTCGGAGTTATTAATGAAGCAGCATCCCCTTTTCTCATAAAAACATCCTCTCAATACAATAACTAACTTATGCTTTTCTTTCCCTCCTAAAAGGGTCTCTGCCCAACTCTTCCTTCCGATTCATGTAAGAATAGATAGGCCAACTGTACACATATTATTTTGTTCAATTAATTTGCATTAATTTTGGTCTTAGGCTGTGGTAACTCTATAGTTTTTGTGTGTATTTAAGCTCTCAACTCACTAATCACTAGGGGACACATTTCTGTCCTCTGTGCACTCGCTCTTTGTACACAGAGATGAGAGAAGCATATGGACTTAACAGCAGCTTTCAACCTAAAGAACAATTTCTACTCTAATACTACAGGCCCAGTTTCTGTCCCTACATAGACGTATGTGTTTACAATCTGTATCTCCCAAATCCCTTCAATACATTTTATTTCACGCAGTTCTATTAATTTCGTTTCTGCTGTTTCAAATACTCCATAGGAACACAATAGTGCAAACGAGTCATTTCCTTTTGCTATGAAGTAGATTTCAATCTCTGAGCAAAAATTGAGGTTTTTTTTTATAACAGGTCAGCAGTGCTGAAAGTGAATTATTAAAAGTAGGTGTAAATTATCCCCTCTTCCTATTCTGTCATGTTTCAGAATCACAATAAGAGAATCATTTCAGACAAATGACTACTGTTAATGGTGACCAAATGGGTTGGCCCTCATTGCTGTTTTTTCCGAACACAAAACAGGAAATAAGCAATCTTATGAATCAAATGACCAGTTTACATATTCAGTTCATGTCTTTTAGTGAGTTATATTTTATAACAATAAAAATGTAAAAATTTACAGCCTATATCTGCAGTACCACCCAAATGGACCCAAATACCTCCAGAGTTCATAAATCAAAGTTCCCGCCTGCAGGAAGATAGAGTGTCTCTTCACATAAAGTATGCAGTGAGCTCTAGTAGACAAAACTCTGGATTAGGATTAGATTGGGATTGAGAAAATAGTATTGCTTAATCTTGGCATTACCAGCAACTCTCTCTATGACCCTGAGTAAGTCTCCATGTCTCTCTCTCTTTACTGTTTGTGACTACAGAAGGGACCATTCACTTCATTCAGTTCAGGCACTTACACATCTGTTCATCACCATACACAGTTTTAGTCCAACTAGAGATCGAGTTTTAGATGTTATAATACACACAGATTTCAAAAAATGTAAACAGTCTTATAATCTTCGCGTGCTCTGACTTCATCAGATACGTGCATCCATGCCATGCAACACTGCTGGGTTAAGATCATCTCACAGAACTTTTCAGCTTACTGAAGCTGTTCTAGCACGCTTCGTAATTATTTTGCAGCTAGCAACGGATGCCACACCACCTGCTTTTGCTTCATTTTGTTTGATTACTTCATTTATCATAGAAAATATGGCAATGACTATTCCACAATGTTTCATATCTATAATAAGTCTATTTGGAAATGGAAGCCAATGTACAATTTGCTTGCTAAGTGATACTTCTAAAAGCACTGTAAAGCTTGGAATTACATTTGTATTACCTGCTTTTTAAGTTTCAAAATTCCGCTTGTCCTGTAAATTTCTGAACCTTAGGGAGAATTGTGTAAATGCCCTTTATCTCGCTGCCCACATTAGTAACTGCTGCAGTTGTACTCAGAAGAAATGCCTAACAAAAGCAACATTGGCAAATAGGAGAGTCGTCACTGCTAGAGGCCAGACTCCTGACTTTTCTTTCCTCTAGTTGGTTGATTTCCTTGGCGCTGCCTCTCTCTAGCAGTTGAGGCAGCATTCCTGGCAATAGTCCGGTCACGGCTGTGGGCAATTCTCAAGAGACTTGTTCTGATTACATTTAAGTTGATAAGGTATTTGATTTGACTGGGAGAGGGAAGACGACAAAAAATTGTTGGTCTTTCTTATCAGATAGCATCAGATTCATTTTAAGATTATTTGGAGCACTGAGAGCAAGAAACATAGTTTTATTAAATAAAATATGAACATAAAAAAAGGGAGGAGGAAATTGGTCACAGCTATACACTGCACTCTATACTGCATTTTACTTAGCTGATGTCTTGCAAGTGCCAATCAAAACAAAAAAAAAGTTTCTGCTTTTCTCAGATTTGTGTATGTGAGTACCTGTACCGCCGACAACTGAAAGCCTCTTCAGCCTTCTGAGAACTAATAGGCATGTTCCAACAAATTGGAGAGTACTAAAGAGGCAAAAAGATGTCTTCCCTGTGCCCAAAATTCAAATGTCCTTTTATTTTGAAATTAAAAATTAGACTACTAATTTTCAATCCCTTGATCATAAAAGATCATTTGATGAAAACCCACTGCTAAGAAGAAAAAGATCGGCTGCTCCCAATGACTGACAAAGCTTTTAGCTCTGAATCAACGCATTGCTAATATCAATGCACCAAACATTGTGCCAAGTAGTACCTCCTGGAGAATTAGACCAGGACCTCAGTGTTCTCTATGCTGTGAATTTTAGCTCAATAGAAGTCATACATCTAAAATTACAGGATAATACCCTAACCTGCGGTGTCAGATATGACCCAGGGACTCAAATATCATGAATGTGTCTGGGAAAATAATCTCCCCATCATGTTACTTTGTCCTCTGCACTAGTTTTTTTCCCCTCCCTCTACAGTTCAATTGACAGGTAGACAGTGAGAGCCATTAGTAGAGATACGGCTGGTACAGTAGCCACCGCATACTTTGATGATCTGCTTTGATCATGATGCACCATATTCATTAGTGCTAGAGAACTTTTTACCTTTTCCATTCTGTAGAGGGTAGTTATCTCCTTCAAAAATTCCCTTCTCTGATTACTATCAATACGAGGGAATTCATAGCTTGCAATGTTGCCTTCTGATCTGACACACCCAGGGATGACTGTTCAATTTTAACGCTTCAGTTGCATCAACATACAACTACTTCATGGTCAAACCAATCCACCAACTAGCAATGTTTTACTACTGACCTGAAATTTTGCCCAACTTACATGCACAACAAAAGCAAGCAAGTTCTTCCTATTTATTTTGATATTGCCTACCCTAACACACAGCTGTTACCTATTTTAATTATAGCAGATTTATTAAGTAGCATTGAAAAAATATATAGCATTATCTACCACTTTTCATTTTCCAAATCAGATTAATTTCTCATGAGATACATCCATCCTTACTAAAAACATATACACAAAAGCTATTAGTTTGCAAGAGTTCAGTGAAATGGGTAAAGCAGAATTATGGATAATTATGGATACTTCTAAAACTATTTGCTATAGTAATAGTTGCCTTACTTTTTCTCCTCTGCTTTGTAAGAAGAATTTAGAAAGAATATTAGAATCACAACTTTTCCTAATCTGGTTCTTTGCGTTAACACAGTTAACATTATTTACTAAATATTTCACTTCCACTCCACTCCACTAATGCATTCAGGGGTCCGCAAAGGCAATTAAAACACAATAAGCCATAAAGATTAATCATAATTTAAAGATGTTTTCTTTGGTGGGGATTGAGGAAAGGATATAGGCTGGGGAAGCTGAAAAACATTCACAAGCTAAACACTTTTATTTAAAAAGATCTTATTAGAATGCCAACAGGATGTTCCAGACTTAAAGTCCCTGGATACTTTGTGACTCATGCTACAAAGTGAAGGTGAAAATCAGCAAGACCACCAATGGGATAAGAAACTAAACAACTCTGCTTTCTGTTCTGTTTGTATGTTCACTTAGCAACAGATGAGTTCTTTCGGAAAAATGTATTTCCCCTTACTTTAGGGTGACAAAGGTCTAAACTTAGCCAACATTTGTATTGACATTTTCAGCTAAATGAAATGAATGAATCCATTTTAATTCTAAAAATTAAACTCATTCATGCAACTGCCAGAAAAGTGATGTTCCTTAACCAAATATCTCATATCAGAAATAACATCGCTCGTTCAGTGACGTGTTTCCCAGAAGTTAAAAATATGCAGAGATAGCCACTGTTTGCTGCGCACACCAACTTTACTCAAGCCAAGGTAAATCCACTGATCTTTGAACTTATTAGCAGCCCTCCTAATCTCTGGTGGCTTTTTATGTTCTTCTTGATAAACAATTGCCACTACTTTCCCAGGGACTTCTTTATAAACCAACACTCATTCTAGAGGATTCGGATTCTGGCTGATCAGAGCAAGGGAACACAAACGGTGCTGCTTCCACACAATCAGGAGTTTAGTCATTTTCCAATATATTTTGATTTTTAGTTTACAACTTCTATACCTAGTTTTAAAAAGTGGCTGACCGCAAAGGCAGAGGTAACAGCATGGATCTCTCATTACAGAAGAGAAATCATTTATTACGAGATAGGTCAAAACATTTAAAAAGGTAGATTTGAACTAAAATTATAATGGTTTTACATATAAAACCAAGGTAAATGGAATCAAAAGTCTAGCAGTTGAGAAGCACAAAAAGCATTAAACTAGGATAACCTGTTGAAAAAATAAAGTTTTCACTGAAAATCTAGCCATAATGAATTCAGAGGAAATACTCTTTCTACTTTAGTAGGATCGGGATTTCATCCTTTGTTTTTATGCTTTACCCCAATAGTATTTGGGAACAATTTGAGAACATTTGAGAAAAATCTACCACATTTATTATATCATACACTTTTCTCATAGGAAAGACATAACGCCTAAGTAGTTGCATGTTCAGATTAAAAGGCTTCAAATATCAGAAGTGATAATTTTTTACTCCAAGAGGCAATTGATGAAGGGATTTAAAGAGATCAAGTATTCTATTAGTATTTTTCAGGTCTCTTTCAATGAATGGTTAATATGAGAAATAACTAAAGTGAAACGTTTTATTAAGAAAAATAATATACTGTATATATGAGAGTTTTTCATCAAAATCTATGTTCTTGATAAAAGATACAAGCACATTTTTAGAAAAGAGTTAATAGTTGTCTTACCGCTGAGTGATAATGCTAAGGATGATTTCTTGCTTCACCACAACATATTTAAGTACTTGATATGGCTCAGAACCATGAAGTATTTTACACATAGCAACCGTCATTGCAAATATTCATATACTAAGCCACAAAATATTCACTGATATTGGTACTATGCCCAGCATACTAGGGCCTGTGAGACTAAACTAGCTGCTAAGGTGGCATGGAATTATTTGTAAGAAAGGAAGGACAACGCTGGCCTGATGCAGTCTTCCACTGAAGCATGACCATAAAACTCATACTGGTGGCTTTACTCCACAGCCAACCACTTCTGTATGCCTAGACATGTCCGGATAAGCTTCGTGTGGCCGCTTCAGTCAGAGCCCCTATCTTGTTGGCAGGATTAAATTAACTACTAGCAGCCGCTCCACTGTCTCCTTCCTGCAAATCCTGCAGCGCCTATTCCTTATCCAGATCCAGGAGCCGCGCCAGTCTAAACTTTAAACTCAACAGACTTGAAGGGTCAGAACTTTTAAAAAGACCACAGCCTTGCTTTCAGAGCAATTCGTGTGTCAAATGGGACAACGTGCTGCTGAGACTGTCAGGTTTCCCTGGCTGCACTAACAACTTCAGGCATCTCTGCTTTCAGATGAAAACAAGCAGCGTTAACGCCTGCAGGTGAATTGTACAGTTATACACCCTGCTACAGTTGTTTCACCTGCATTTGGGCATACAGACTTGGGCATCTGTCTTTGTGAAAATCAAATCAATCCAAAAATAGCAACAGAAGGAAGAAAAACATGTAACTAGGACCTGTCTAGGATCCTTTGCACAGAGAAGTGAATTAAGAAAACTGTTAAGTTTAATATGGAAGAGAAAAACTACTTCCACTTCCTTTCCCATTAGAAGTCTTGGAATCATTTCCTGTACATACATAGCACTGTGATCTACACACACAGATGGGTTTTTAAATATTTACATATTAATTTATATAAATATATAGATATATATATGAAATTAACATTATGAGTCTAAGTTTAAACCTCAAATTATAGATATTTTCATTTAAGGCTGAAACTGTCCACAGTCTTTAAACAGCTCAGTTCTTGTTTCTGAAGATATTTATTTCAGTTTTTGTGGCATTCAAAAAGTAGACGTTATCTTTTAAAAAAGTTAATACTGTTATGGGAATGGGGGGGCAGCTGCAATCTTTTGGTTAGAAGAAAGGCACAGAAGTAAAATGCCTTTTATATGGCTAGTGAATGAATTAAGATTTCAAAACTGAAATATCATTTAAAAAAGAAAAAGTATCTATATTACTAAAGTCACGCTTTCAGTTTCTTTTTCTATTTCTTACTTGCCTTTCAAATGTAATGGATATTGATCCATCCTGAAGAAAGTACATTTCAATTCCAAATGAAATTTAAGAACTTGAAGTTCCCCATTTGTGAGTATTACAGAATGCCAAGGTGACCAACCGGAGCGGGCGAGAGAGCAGAGACACGTGTCCACATTTCCATTCTATTCATTTAGCAACAACCATACAGAACTCATATCACTTTGCCCTCAAAATCAACAGCAAAATTCCTATTCAGTGCCAATGAAAGCAAGATTGGGGCTTAATGATATAGTGATATTTTTCTCCAGAATAATAGCATCTGTCCTACTCAAAGTCAAACTCCTGTTTCTTGACCAAAACTCTATTCACTGGCAATGGAAAATATTGTTGTGTATTTCCTGTCCTAAATATTTTAGAGCTTAGATATCTGCAGCTGGAGCTGAACTGAAATGCTTTAAAAACAATCTAGAAACC
Source organism: Struthio camelus (assembly GCF_040807025.1). NCBI lineage: Eukaryota > Metazoa > Chordata > Aves > Struthioniformes > Struthionidae > Struthio > Struthio camelus. Next base: position 19,079,270 of record NC_090951.1, on the reverse strand, counting down.
CTTTAGGATCTGAAATCATAAGCAGTATTATATGTTAACATGTAAAATTACAAGTAACCACCTTAGAAAAGAAAATGAAGGGTGTTTTTCTTTTTTAATCTTCCAAGAACTATGGTCACATTTCTATGATTTTCCTGATTTTTTTGTGTACCTCCCATCCAAATCAATGGAAAGACTGTAGTGTCACTTGATCTAGATGCCTATTGTTTTCTGTATTCACATTTTACAGAAGAATTTTGCTTTTTAAAAAGGCCACAGTGTTCTGTACCAGAGGTGCTAATACTTTAGCAGTATGCTAGATGACCCAACATATGTAAAGAGCGCTCTAAAGTACTTTGGAATCCCTTGGGATAAAAGGTGCTACATAAATGTAACACGTATACTTTCAAATAGCAAAATTTTGACTGTCCTCTATCATGTACATCTAGGAGCGCAGACTACAGAAGAAACTGTATTTTTGTTGTTGTGAACACCTTATCACTTGGCTTCCCTGTGCGGTAAGGGAATTTCAGTTTAAGAAACAAACAAAAAAACTGTCTCAAAACCACACTTAGATTTCCAGCTTACAGTGGAAAATTTGACAGACCTTTTGCTACAGCACCCCTACTGAACTCTGCAATACTTCCTGGCCTAGACATTTATGAAAAATACATAGATAAAAAGGTAAATTTTTATTACATACCATAATCTTTAAAGAGGTTTTATGGTAGATTCTAAAATATGACATGAAACGCATAAGCACTTCGGAAATAAACACCTTTGCAATTTATTCTTTGATTTCAAATAGTCTAAGCATTTTAGCATTTGATGTGCCTTTATGCTCGCAGCTTTTGCAGTGCACCTTTTAACCTTTCAGCACTCAGAAGTGGAGCTGAGATGACTAAAATCTGGGAAAGGTAATAAAACATGGAGCACATAATAAATTAAAGACCTGGAAAATTGTGGTAATAAGTCCTTTGGGGGTAAACCTCTTTTAAAGCAGTAGCACTGTTTAATGCTACTGCAACAATTCTTGTGTTATTTAAGACTCGTGTTATGGAAATTCACCAGCTGGTTAGAGGCATGAAATGTGTTTCTCTTAACATGACATGATTCTTTTTCAATGAGTCCCTGGACTGCACTCATGATGCCTTTAGAGCTTTGTCTAAGCAAAAAGACAAGAGGCTGGGTGATTTCCTGAAATGCTTAGTCCCACGTGGATAGAAGCACAAATCACTCCTTGCATCAAATGCTCCCCATCTCAAAGTGTGAGATTTTGGGACGAAAACTAGGAGGCGAATTAGTTGACTAAAACGAAAATCTATGACTTTGGATAACAGAGGAAGGACAGTCTTCAGGGATATCTTGCTTGTGTGAAGCCCTCTATGAGTTGGACCTCACAATTAACTATCTAGAGCTCATCTATGTTCCTCTATAAAAGTGGGAGCTAGAAAGAAGGCTGTCCTCACAGACACGCAGAACAATGAGAAGCTGATGACTGCTTCACATGATGGGCCTATCATGACAATGAGAAAGTGGTAGACATAAGGGATTCCTCACACAAAAGAATATCTGCGAGAAGTTCTTAAAGAATCTCAAAGTCATGATAGAGCTAGACTTCCTTCTCATGGAAAATTTACATGCAGAAACGGTGCTCACATGCTCATGCTCCGTTCTGGTGAACTGAAGTTCAGTACGCACAAACTCTTGGGAAATCCTTGTATACGGTAAGAAGGTTGAGAATTACCAAGGCACAGCAAACCCAAACTATTCTTTATGCCTTCGACATCTGCATGAGGGGAGACAAGATGTGCACAACCCAACCACCAAGCTCCAGTGCCAAAGCTACGAGGATGTGCGCTTAACAAAGGAGTTTTAGTTGCTGCCTACACAGAACTGCAGTGAGAAATATAGATAAGCAATCAGTAACTCTAGAATACATGAAAATCAGAAATCAATCCAAGTTAAAAAACAGTCCCAGATGATTGTCTAGCCTATCCTCCTGCAGTGGGGCAGGACTGATGTAATCATCAGCGTTCATGTTCTCAAAACAACTGATGTGAAAACATGCTAAAGATGTCATTTGACAAATGCTAGCAAACACAGATCAAAATGAAGCAAGCAAATTGGCAGGAAAAATGAGTGACTGAATTGCCTAAGGGATCACACAGGTGTTATTTATATGACCACGTGAACAGAAATGCATACAAGTATTCACACGGAACATCTTTTTAGCAAGAACATTTTTTGTCTCTTCACCATTATAAAACTGTCAACTCAGATAAATTGATTAGCCCTCTTCAAGAAAAAAAAACAAAATGACTCATTGCTATTTATTAGTTTGATATGTTAATTAGCAAAAGGGAAAAAATTCAGATCAGTTAAGTATGTTGAGGCTGCCTGTTCTTAGCACCTCTAGTAAAACCTTGATCTATGTTAATCTTATGTTATTGTAGTGAGTGTGCAGGACTATCAGTCATCTCACATATGAGCAAGGCACTCTTGCATGTCATGCTAGATTTTATCAAGAAGAAAATGAAGTCAAAGGTGGCTGTCGAGGCAGCAGGGTTTTGAGTGAGTGGAGAACCTCAGAATGGGATTTTTAACTTGAAGAATTAGATGGAGGAAGCAAGGAAATTTAATCAACTGCTTTACATATACAGTACTTCATTGATCATCAAAAAGCTTTCGTCATCTAAATTTGTACAGAAAAATCTTGCCCAGTTTACAGGGTAGAGGGAATTTCCAAAATAATCAACAGCAGTTCAGTGCACAAATGAAACAACGGAATAGTTTGATAATGGAAAGGATGCCCTGTCATTATCCCTCTTAAATTTTATGGAGAGATGGGATTTGAGCACCGCAGCAAATGCAGGGCATGAGACTGTTGACAGGATATTAGAAGGAATCCTGTGGCGGCAAAGCCAATGCAATTCTCATCACTCCATAGAAACAGGCCTATAGCATTTTATGAGCAGTGAGTACAGATAATATTCACTTTGGCTCTTAGCAGAGTAGTGACTGGCAAAAATACAAAAATTCTTTTTAAAACAAAAGTCATCAAAAGGTCTTTTTTTTTTTTTAAACTTGCCAGGCTATGCTAAAAAAAAAAAAAAAGCTAAAGTTAGAAGTACATTTTTCTTTGCACTTGAGTATCACATCAGGTTTTTTTCGTTTTTTGTTTTTTTACTAAGTAGTGCTAAATTACAGGATGACACACACTAGTTCCCTCTGACCTGCAGCAGATACTGAAGGCATTTCACTTGTAATCTAGTTAGCCAGGAGAGTATCTCATTTGTCTTTACTGAGAAGGGGGTATTGCCCTCACTGTCCTCAGGAGCTTCAGTATGGCTTGGATGACCATTAAATTCTAACTTAGTTCACCTACACTGAGGCAGTTAGTGCTACCGGTATTCTTACTCCATAGCCGTGTTCAAGCAGAAAATATTTGTAGTAGGAGTTCAGTAGGAATCTGGGCAGGCATACTGGAGGTTAGTGATCTTTCAAGCTCTTAGACATCTGCAAAAGAGCAACTAAAGCAAAGCCACAAAGTTCTAGCATTATGATTCCTTATTTGACCTCAAGTGAGCAGAAATACAGCATGCCACAGTCTTCTGAGCTCATCACTTAAATGATAAAAACTCATTTTGGTATCCCGTCCTACTGTTACCCAAAATACTAGCACAGCAATTTGCAACTAAGCTGTATTTCTTAACTCCTTCATTTTGATACTAATTTCTGCTATCTAAACATCACACCTGCACATTTGTGGATCTGGGGCTTAGAGATGAGTATCTGTATGAGAACTAGTACTTTCTTGGCTGCTTCTTCTACCTAACTTCTTTCAAATTTTCAAATGATTAAGAGCGAATCCATACACAGGGAAATGCATTTCCATGCTGCTGGCAGGGTATTGCTTTTGCCTCTGCTTTAAGGGCTTCAGCAGAGTTTAAGGGTGCATAATTCTCAGGCTAGCACAAAACCAAGCATCAGCTATAGTCATGTGGTCTGAACAGAGGACATTCCAGAGTGGAATTCTCAGCACATCAACGTGTGAATGCTATCTGCCTCCAAAATCACAAGTATCATAAAATTAGCAAGACAGAACAAACATAGCAGATCATAAAAGTAGGAGTCCACACATATTGTGTTCACACCACTGACACATACCCTAAAACCCTAAGAACTAAATCAAATGGGAATAGGAGTCTATATTTGGCCATTGATGCTTAAGGGTTTTTTCCTTCTACATGGAGACAAGACTCCACCTATGATAAAAAAAGGATACATCAATTCTCTCCTTGATTTTCCCACACTAATGCATTATTGACTACAATGTACCAAACTTGCACTTGCAGTCTAACCCACTATTACAGCATCTTGTATCAGTACTTTAAACATTGCTTAACACGAAAAATACATCAATATACAATGAAAGCTTTCATTTATGCTTTCAAATTGAGCAAACGGCTGCAAGCTATGTTGTAAATTACCCCCAAGAATGCATAACTGGGCAAAATAGAGAACAAATTTTAGTGACAACAGACGTGACTGGCTTCATAATTAGTAACACTTAACAATATATTAAGTTTATCTCCTTTCTATCCCAGTGACCCTTTCAGTTCTGAGCAACGTTTGCCTATGCTGCCATAAATCATGTCTCAGATTTGTCAACAAGCTCTGAGTACCTCTGTTATTTGTGAAATTCACGCAGTGAACTCCTGGTTCAAAAATGTGTCAATAATGCACTACAGGACAGGCGGGAGCTGCCTGATCCCAGCTTCACTCCACCCAGTCCCTCCTGAAACTGAGGAAGGGCTGTAATTAGCATCTACGTAGAGGTCCACGGCTCTAATAACTGATGCTACTGACTGGTGGGGCCATGCCAAACGGATCAAAACCAGGTACTAATGCCAAGTTAGCGCTCTGCCTAAAGCAACTGTCAACTAATGATAGATTAGACAAATCTGATTGCTCTATCAAAACATTCATCTCAAATCTTGATTAGTAAACCTATTGAATTATGATTAATTCACAAGAGTGCTGCTGACAGATAAGGTACTTTATCTGACAATGTGTAGTATTGCTTTGCCTGAAGCAAAAGAGCTCTGAAGTTGCTGGTAAAATAAACAGTATCAACTGCAACACACTGCAAAGGATAATGAGGCTACATGCACCTTTTAGTTTAATAAAGGCTGATCTCTGAGAACCTAGATTTAGTCACAAGAAACATAGCAAATGGAGGATAAGGACCAGGAAATCACAGAGGTGAATGGCTGGAGAAAAGGTAAAGTGCATCAATGCTAAAACTGCCAGACTGACAGTACAGAGCTGCATACTGCTTAGGGATCTATTTCTACGGACTTCTAGGCCATCTAGAACCAAAGGGCAAATCCAAACGGCCCAGGCTGAGGAAAAAGCAGATTCTACAAGGGTGGCACATGGCCTCTCTCTGCTTAGCACATCTTGGGTTTTATTGTTGATTTTAGTTATATCATGAAGGAACAGCACACCACAGAAATCAACACTTGCATGAGATGTGCTCCCATCTACTTTGCACTTCCAGCGATGCAAATGGTTAAAAACTGAAGACTGTCTTTAATATGCTACAGGAGAGGGGTCTTGCTTCAGTGTGGTTAAAATTATATAAAAAGAATATATTGCATTGTTTATCATTAATCAAAAAACTCAACAATAAGTAAAACAGTTCCATCAAGCTTCTGTGACTTTTTAAAACTATCTGCAGCAACGGCATTTTTACAGTTAAAGACAACGCAGTGCCATGGATTTATTAAACTTCTTTAAATGACACCTCTACGTTCACTATGAATCTGTCCTAGACTGAGTATAGCATAATAGACCTTCCTTTTCAGAGTAAAATCAAAACCTACCGGTTTCAGCTCCGTTTTGCTATCCTGCTACTTGAATGTGAGCATGGGCAGACCATTAGAAAGCTCCCCATTACTTGAATTCACAGCACTGTCAGTGAAAAATAGGTATTGTAATACTCAGCTCTGACTTAATGAAGAATCCACCTTCTCCAAATCACTTGTTAGCTTATCCTGACTTAATAATTTTACAAAAAAAACCCTAATGCACTATAATTATGTTTCTCCTCAGCCTGTATTAACCTTTCTTTGACTTTTTTTTCTTTCTTCTCTCCCTCACACTTACTTATTTATTTTACCTAGCCTCTGTTAATCAATGTGAACTGCAGATGGGGTCAAGGAAAGCTACTTCCTCCTTTGATAGCCTCCAATGCTTTCACTCCTGGGGATAAAAATGCTCTAAATGGAGTTATATTCTAGGAAAATCAATATATGATTACTGCAAAGATTTGTATCGATTGCCCTGTTGCATTGCAAAAAGGCTAAAGAAAAATTGCATGGCACGTTTCCCTTCATTTTCTACTTCACAGAACCTGCTGCAAATATTTTGGGCAAGTAAGAAGTGTTAGAACTTTATTTAATAACCTAAACTTTTCTTCATTTAATTCTGTCACTTGTATGCTTACTTCCAAAAAAACCCCTCCCCTCAGCACACCCCCTGCCCTGACATAACGCCTGGTAGCAGAGAGCTAGTGTAGATCCCAAAAAACAAAGGCACTGCAGGAAATACCTAGCTTTTAGTAACTTCATCAGTTTTACCTATTTCAAAAAGAAAATCACTTAGTATTTTCACTCCTTTAACCCGAGTTGCTCATGCTTCTTCCTAGCACAGACACCACACCAAAAATTCAGGCTGGATCCTATTTTCAGTGACTTTAGTGGGCCTCCTGCCCTGGTCTGATTTGTGTCGACAAAACTAGACTTGTTCTTCTAATATCCTAAGAACTAGAAATACAGCTTCAACAATTATTTCACGAAAACAAGAGAAATTTTTCAACAGAAATGACCCCACCTCCCCGAATTAGGTTCAATTTTATAGGAAGATCTGAATTTTCATCCTTATTTTGCAAGAATGGCCTAAATGCTTTCAGCAAATTATTTCAGACAATGGTTTTTCTACAAGCTGCAGATAGCACCTATTACTTGTGTTACATGGCACGTGACCCAAATATCAGACCATTGATTTTATGGTTTGAAAGAATAAATAAAAAATGCTAAACAAACTAACACACCATGACACTTCTAAAGTCAATTTGGACAAGTTACTGCACTTCTCTACTCATCGGTTTCCCGAGGGATAATGTTATTTACCTCTTTCGTGAAGTATTTCAGAGATCTACTACCAAAAAGTACTGTGGAAGGACTAACATGATGATTAGTGAGCAGAAAATATAAATATGCAACAGCATTTTAGAGGGTTCTAAATTTATACCACGCTGTACAAATTGTTTCCATGAATACATAGAAATTGTTTGAATGCTGCAAAGAAATAATATGAATCTATAACAATCCAAACTTGTTGCTTTTATTTCTAAACTACACTTGAAAATCACTTCATGTAGTTCCACCACCCTGACTTTTAAAAAGGAGCTGCTAGTTAAATCTCTCCAGATTACAAAATGCGTGTCTTCTAGACCTGATTACTGTCACATGTTGGACTGTTTCAGCTGTTCTCCTGCATTCATTCAACAGATATTTTACTGTGGCTCTGTTAAAAAATAAGGAAAAAACACAAAGAATGAAGTGACTTTTAAGATGTGTTGATGAACATAAAATTCCTTAAATTTTTACTCCTTTCTCCACTTTAATACAGCAGTCGGTTTACAGTTTTACTAGCATTTCTCTTGTACAAAGAGATTTGTAAAACCTTTCTTGCTCTAGTCCTCTCGACTAGAGGTAGATTGTCCTGCATGTATGTTTTATGACCTTTGTCCTTTTCCTATAAGTATTCAATTAAACCTTTGTTATGTGTCTTCCGTAGTCTATTCCTTTCCTTATCCCTCATATATTTCATTTTTGAAGGAGTCCTGAGGATAGCACGTTGGCTCCTTCTGTTACTTACATTTTTCCATTTCAGAAATATCGTAAAGTATTTCAATTTTGGTTATGTGAAAAGCAGTTCAAAGCATGCTCTACTACAGTTTCGGGTAGAAATCTCTAGGCTTTTCCCATATTGCTGATTTCAATTCTTACTAAATTCCTCACACTACAAAGAGTTTCCTCTGTTAACTCTTTGTAACTCTTTTTCTCTCTGTTAAACATACTAATTACTGCCACACATACTGATTAACTAACAAAGTGAAACTTTTAGGTAAAGGAAGGGTAACCCTAAACCACACCTGAAAAAAGTAAAGATCCTACTAAAGCCAATATTCAGAAATTTAGCTAAGGTTCAGAAATTTTTTTTAAATATATGCATACAAAAAAATTAAGTTCTGTTTTAGGGAGAGAGTTTGTGACAGTTGAATAATTTGGCTGTCCGGCCATTTTAAGTGTTCGGGTGGGAGATGATAAAAGATGGGGAATAGGGTTTGTTGCCACATTGTGATTTACGCGAATTACCTGGTGAACGGAGGGTCCCAAGTAGTCTGTTTGTATAATTGTACTTCTGACATTCCTCAGAGTGCCTGCAGCAGAAGACAGGCACACCTTCTTAAGGAATGTATCTATAAGCAGAGTAAATACATATATATGGTACTTGAACTCTTGTGAAAACCTGTCTCCTTTAATTAGACTCTTAAATAGAAGGTGTTAGTTGCTGAGCTGCTTAAAAATTTGCAGCGTCCCTCCCCCGCCCGCCGCCGCCGCCATTCTTCCCCGAGTGACGCAGCCTCGCTGCCTAGCCTCCAGCACCGCTCGCCACCTCTGCCGCGAGCTGGAGGGGAGAGAAAGGACGCCCGTTTGCCCCGCGTTGCCGCCTCGCTCCAGCGGCAGAGTGGCCCAGGCCCAGGCCCAGGCCCAGGCCCAGGCCAGCGCGGCTCGCCGGCACGGCCCGAGGCAGCCCACAGGAGGGGTCACGACCGCCCGTCCGCCCGTCCGTCCGTCCGTCCGTCGGGCGCGCCCGGCGGCTCCTGCAGCGTCACGCGCGCCTGCCCTTTCCTTAGGCGCCACGCGCCGCCCACGGCCGCTCTGGGGACAGAGCGGACGGAGCTAGGTGGGTCCTCGGTGTCAGCTAACAGCCCTGCTCGTACTGTTATCTCCGTGTCGTCTGTTAATGGACTAACATGTAAAACATACATACAAAGTCAAGTCACAAAGTTAAGAAGAATAGCAGGGAAAGAACTCAATCATTACGACATGTAAAATAAATATTTACAGGCAGCAGCACACACTCCTCCCGGAAAAATCATTTCACTGGTCAGTATGTTCACATAAGCAGAGCAGGGCTTGCTCTTCCTAAAAAACCATACTATATAAAACTTTATACTTTTTAATAAATCTACTTTAACCCATGAAAAAGTAAAAATAAATATAATTCAGACTGAGCACTGTACATCCAGAGTGACTGGCTGTCAAAGCACTACTTAGATTTATAGAGGCCTTTCGCTAAAACAAATGGAAAACTATTTGTAACATTCCTGTATTGACTTTCTCAAATTACCCTTCTTGCCAGTTCATGTCAGAGACAGTAGGTTGCAAAAACAGGAGAAAATACATTACGAGCAAATAGCACGGGTTTTTCTCCTCCGTGCCCCATTCTGAAAGCAGTAGACAATATTTGCCTCCTTAAAAGACTGCTAACAACCACCGCAGGCTTACCTCCATACTATAGCGTTTTTAATACGATAATTTATCATTACACATTTTAATATGCTGTATTGTTACGGAAGCCTAGCCCAGAGGCTCGGCTGCAGCACGTGCTCCTGTCAGGGAAGAGATACAGAACTTCGGGCAATCTGGAAGCCCTTCAGCCCAGACAAGCGCAGACCCGTGCCCTATATTTCAGGGAGCTGGTTGGTTCCGAGATGCGCGTTCTTACCCACCCAATGGAAATACTGTCAGAAAGAACAGCAGCCTCAGTCCAACTTTCCTGCTACTCACAAAAATCCTGTGAGAGTCAATCATCAGCGAGCGTTAAATGTCCTTGTTCCACTGAACTCTACAGCACGTTACACTAGGTGAAAATCTGCCCAGGGTTTAGACGTGAACTGCTAACTCTGCTTTCGCAGAAGGATACAGTATACATGAAAATGAAGGATGGTACTAAAACAGAAAACGACACTCCTTTCCGTAAGAGATGAATCCTTTGAATGAGGTCTGCATAAATAAGGTGAAAACAAAACATACTTGAAGAAAAAGCTCTTCTGCAAAGACAAAAAGAACTATTTTTTCCCTATCTTTAAGAAGGTAGCAATTATTCAATTAGGCAAATTAAATGCATTCTAATTTAGAGATTTTCATATCCGAAATGGCAGTACCTTCACCTGAACTGTCACATTGTACTTGACAGTCACCTACAAGTATGCTGTTAACCAGACAGCAGAACAGTAAGTTCATAGATCTTGACCGCAACACTGAGAAAATGGTAAAACCTGTTAAAGTAAATGCAAAGCCACTGCCGTAGCCTACGTAACAGAAAGGCAGTGGTACGCAGAATCTCTTCCAGACATTAGGGCACCACTAGGTGGTCAGTGAAAGTAAGATGATCATCCGCATTAGAAGGGATGTCAGGCTTTCACAAAATAAAGTGTCATTTTAATTAAGCCAGATTAAAGATATTACTCAAAATCTACAGTAATTATAATCAGGTAGCCTTGCAAAATGCCCTGGGCACTAGTAAACAATTCCAAAATAAAGCCCTAGATTTAAGAAATCCCAATAACACACACATGTGTAAATATACATATATGTATATATAAAAACTCCTCCCATTTTAGTGCTCTCTCATAAAAGTATTATGTTAGAACTGAATATAGACTCAGATACATGGAAATCCAGACCCCATGTACTCTGTACCTATATAACTGCTACTCCTGCGTAATCTGCGAGCAAAAATCTGTTTTTGTTACATTCAGAAACACAATTTCTTCAATGTACAAAACTGTATAGTTTATTAAATAAACACAGACTAGGATATAATGGCATACATTTGTTTTCATTACAAGTGGTAATGCAATATTTCTCTAAGGCTTACTGCATTAGCATTTCTCTCCATGTTCCAAATGCCTTTGAACTTTCTGAAAAGCTACATCTGTTAGCTCCCTTGTATACAGCCAAAACTTACCAAGTGAATTAAGTTTTAATATAAATTGCTTTGTTCACTATTAAGATTGATGTTGGACACACTGTACTGTAAGTTGCAAACTGCAATTACAATTCGCTGCAATTATCTCTGGTTGTTAATAGCACAAGATAGCATGTCACTTTCTACCAAGTGTATAATTTATCATTTGGTTTTTTTTTCGTGAACTCTTGTGGTATTCCAAATGTATAATCTTGTTGTATTTATTTCCCAGTGGTCCAACAAAATGCACAGCAAGTGCTGACTAGAACAAACTAAAAGGCAGTGCTATTGACAAGCCGTCACTTGAGCAGTAATGAACACTCTGCCTCTACTTTCACCTCGCCAAACTAACAGCTTTAATTTATGATAAAGCAAACGAGAGACAAGCTCCAGTTTTATTATACCCTCAGTGCTGTTTCAAATAAAGTAATTAGAAGGTCAAGAGGCAGGTCTAGAAAGCCAAATAAAAATGCAAGCCCTCTGCACTGACATTTTTAAAAAATCTTGACTGTTCAAAGGGCATTTTATCCATCCTTCTTGTGCGGAGCAGGGCAAGCCAGTTCTTTACCACCGTAACCAATCTGAAACAGTGGTGGTTCAATGCTTTCCCGAGTAATTCAGCCCATATGTTAAGAGGGTACCTAGCAGACAATGTCCCCTTCCCTATGCCTCTATTATAAAAGAAAAATACAGGTGAGTTTTAAAAAAATATGTTTTTCCAACAGAAACTTTCACATAAAAGAAAGAAAGTGTCTTTTTTTTTTTTTTTTAGAATTACAAGAAATTTCATGAGTTACTATGACATAACAAGAGCGATATCCGAATGACAGAAGAACAAATGGGAAAAATTCTGTCTTAGAAAAGTGTGCTTACATCCTCTGAAATCTTATTTACCACTTGAAGAATAAGCTATTCCTAGAACTGCTGAAGAACGAGTTCTTCTTGAATGTCTGGAACCAACTGGAATAAAAGCACATAACAATATTTGGTCTTTGCAGTATTATTACAGAAATATTTACAACTAGAGATATCTAATTATGCTAATATAGCATGTCTCCATTTTCATTATATGACATCATCTTGAATTTAAATTTCTTTCATTCAGGAGTACCTCACAGCACTGTAGAAGCTAATCAAAACGATTCCTCAGCTAGATACAACAACCTTATACAACTAGCTGTATTTATTAGGCAACCATATGTCTTAAGGTACATCAAAGCATACTCCAATGTATTACTACAGTTCTGTTATACTTCGAATGGAAAATTACTTCCCATTAAGAACCTGTTTCTGTTGAACCTTTGATGATTCGTCTTAGACTAGCTTCACAACTTAAGATAAATCACGAAATTCCAGCCAGGACTGAAAAAAAAGGCAGCAGCTGTTTAACACAGACCAACAATTTAGGAACAATAAAGGAGTTCAAATCAAATAGTCTGAAGAACTGAGACAGAATACGACTATCTACATGGCCATTTGGACAAAGACCCTGCCCTTCACTAGAGCGCTTGCAGAACACATGCTTGGAATTTCCACAACAGCCACAAGCCAGAACTTTGGCTCATCCAAAATATTGTTGTTCCAGCAATGCCCTAGGATTCATGCAAATACCTCTCTATGAATAACACTGCATCAGGATCAGAAAGAAGAGTGCTACCGCAGACTTAGTCCATGCACTAACCCACAATCAAGTTCTTCTGTAATGCATTCTTGTAAAAACACCAACTGAAAATTAGGCCTAAGTCTTACAAGTGGAAGCGTAAGAAACACAGATGGTGCAAACATATATACCTGTGCATCAAGGAAGTGTTTTGCCTTGAGTACATACTACTGTGTTTAGGTAGGCATGTCTTGCATATTTAATGGTCTTTTAAAGAAGGTTCTGTTGCGTCATTTTTATCAAAGTAATTTTGCACTATCATGGCACGTTCACACAGCAAGTGCAATTATACTTAACGACATAAGTGGTGTAAGTGTGTAATTATATAATTAGAACATGCTGTTATGTTGTAAAGGCCCTTATGGAACTAAAGAAAACCCAGAAGATACTGTACGCACACGAGAATTAACATAATTCAGCTACCTCTGCTTTAGTTTTTACAGACTGTTCAAAAGGATTCACCTATGAGGTTTTCCTAAGCAACCGTTCAAACTATAATCCTTTGTACAAACCACTGTAACGAGCTTCCACCTTCCTTCTTCCTTAGTTGTTAATGGTGATTTATAACTTTTTAACGTTAACAGGGACCGGAAAGTCTGAACTACTACAATGAAAGCAGAGCTGGACATGCTGGTGAATAACGACTTCTTTTCATCCGCACATCTTAATTACTAGCCCTTGATAACTCATGCAGCTATTTAAATTCGATTATTTGGTCTAAATGACCAAACATATGTAATCTGTTCTCTCACAGTATGATTTAACTGTACAAAAACAAGTAACATCACACAAATACATCTATGATAGTAACAGAAAATACTTTGAACTGAGAAGTTTTCTCTGGTTCAGACAAGAAGTCTGAAGTTATTTTTACCCAGACTTAAGCCTTCCAGTGAGTCCTTCACAGCCATCTCACTGTTATTATCCGGTAATATTCTTCAGGCAGTAGTTTATTACTTCAAATTGGGGTTTCCTATATGAGATTAAGTTTCTTGGTTTTTTTTTTTTTTTTAAGCTATGCACTCTCCTCCCCTAACATTTTCCACCACACACAGAGTGAACCTGCTTCTTTCCTACTTTGCAGGTCACCAGCACCTGCACAGATCACCTTTTTTTGTCATCTTTTCCCCTAAGAAAGTCCAGCAATTATACTTCCATCTTTGGCATACCCTCAGGGTCAGTAAATTCTTTACCCAAATGCAGCTGAAATTGGTGGCTGCCCCTTTGCTCTCCCTTCATCTGCTTCCATCTTATGTTTATTATCTCCCTCTTTCAAATGGATCATACACTATGTGGTAGACAGGTTGGTACAAGAGGTTTGTAAATCTTGTATGAATGATTAAAAATAAATACAGGATAAATACATGATAAAGTTCAGAAAGCATTACAGAAGCATGCTGCCATCACATGCCTCTACTACTCAGTGTATTTTTAGATTGACATAGTTGACATCTGTGTGTGGCAGGAGAAAAATAAATTGTGAACTATGACAGGTAGCAGATAATTGTGTGTATATGGGTGTGAATATCCAAAACTGAACCTCTGAACTAAATACATTAGGCATTTTTCCTTATAACATTAACTGCTGCAATGCCATCCAAATTTCTAAGTCTCAAATCAGACAATATTCAGTGTTAATCATTTCTTTAGCAAACCTCTGATGGGTTCCTAGAGATGAAATGACCATTTGAAAAATGGAGCTCATGGGGAGCAAGCATAACGAGATCTTTTTTTGTCATCCATCCCTTGGTTCAGATATAGCGACTGCAAAGCACAGCAGCAGTTATCTTCAAACTATTATCCAAAGACTGTAAGCATTACAGTAAGTACTAAGGAAAAAAGGAAATCTGTTGGTATGCAAGAGTGAAGATATACCTACTACTTCAGCTTCTACTGCTTCAAGCTGGTTACCAGAGGGCCAGGAAGAAATTAGTCTCAGCCTTCAGTTGAAAGACCACCTGGCCAGTAACCTAGGGCACTAATTCCCCTACGAACAAGGTGATCTTTGTTTCCTCACCAATGTATCTAGAAATTAAACAATGACTATTAAAAAAATTCTGGCTCCCAAGTCTCCTTAAATCACTGAACTTCAATAAAGAAAAAAAAGCATTTACGAAAAGGCTAAGGAAAAATACAACAACAGGTTTTGCTCCAAGTTTGATATAAAAGAGAGAAACATCTCTGGCCTTCTTGACAAGGGCATGGAAACCTAAGGTTGCGTGGATAAACTTAGAGATCCTCAAATCCGCATAGAATTTATATGCGGTCATGACAACATGAAGTAGTCAATACTCTCCTCAAACATGGCATTGACAGTTTTAATAGACAGAACTTCTACACCGAAGATGATGATGCCTCAAAACAGAAACTATGCCATATTTGGCTGGTGGCCTGCACTTTCTCTTATCAAGAGATATTGCCTTAGGAGGCAGAGTGAGGGGACAGTTTGCGCTTGCATATTTAGATCATTCAAAAGATGAGTATTGCACAATTTCCATAGACGTTTACAAAATCTCACATATGGCTAAGTAGAAACTATTAGTGGTGTGTGAATCATATTATATTTGGCAGCACTGGTATTTAGACTGCCAAATACCTCCCAATTCCAAATACAGGACTGAACCCCTGTTTTTCTACTCCAGCAGACTCTGCCCTTCAGAAATCTTCAAAAAGGAAATGCTAAATAATTAAATGAAATGGTGACTTTTTCCTATAAACAAAGGCTTTCTGAAAAAACTCAGAAAAAACTCTATTTTCAGATGAAATACAATCTTCTTACAAAATACTTGACTGTTTGGCAAACCAAAATGAAAAAAAATTGAATTATGAAATTTTATTTTATATTTGTCTTTTGTTGTTTTGATTCCATTTCCCTGCGCTGGAGGAGAAAGAACAGAAAGATTTCTACTCCCCCACTGAGAAATATATGTCACTCAAACTGGAAACAAAGCTGATAAAAATAATCAGTTGTAATAATGCAATTTAATAATTAATTTGCATTAATCTGTCACTACATTTTGGAACAAAATTCACATTCTATTAAAAATTTGGCATGAATCTGCCTGCCATTTCATTTTTTCTCTAGAACTCTTGGCAGGCTTGGGGCTGGCGTGGGTTTTGCGGTATTCCCATCCTTCCCTAGGCAGCCTGTAAAATCTGGCCATTGCATTTGATGACGGACGTTCTGTCTATTCAGTTCATACCAGTGAATTATTGTAGTAAAAATTTGCATCGCCGATGACATGTGTCCTGTTGCTAGAGAGGTAGGAAACTTAGATGATGGCCATGCAGAAGGACTGGGGGAGGGATGGAAGGGAGAAGCAGCCTGAAATGGCCAGCAAGCTGAAGCAGCTAGAAAAGAACTCACTCACAAACATGAATTACCAGTTAGGAATCCGCTAAATGTTTCTGATTCAGAATGTCAGATAAGGCTGCTTCTCATGGGCTACCGAACTTCCCAGATGAGGTGTGGTCACTACAGTTGTAGTGGTTTCAGAACAGAATTTCTCCATTAGAAGATTCAAAATCCAGAACTAGTTTTACACAATCACTTTTATTTTCAAATGACTCATGTTTTTTACTGCTGCTTTCTGCAATAAAACGCACAACATACGTTTTGCCTTCTCCAATAAGAAGACATTGCTCTCTCCCAGTTGTCATCATTATTGAAGGTGGTCTTTGTCTGTCACAGTTCAAAAGCATATAAGGCCCTATACAGCTATTACTAACAGTTGACTGGAGTTTCACAGCTATATTTGGATGATTACGGATATATTAGCACACCATATAAGCAGGTGGTGATTATGGAACCACATATTATCTCAGGTTTCCAAAGGCAGCCAGTGTTCTCAGTAAGCACTTCTTAAAGCTCCAGACTTAAGGTGATTTTCTTCTACACTTTGAATTAGTTTTACTTATCCTCTTTCGGATGTCATGGAACAGAACTTCTCCCTCACAGCAGATTTTCTTATTCTCGTAATGCAATACTAATTCTACTCCAGCCAGATAGTAGAGTTTTTCTTTTTTGGGTCAACCTTCATTTGCATGTTGTACATACGCTAAAGATGTATATTCTATCTCTCAATCAGTTCATATTGGCACATGAAAGACACTTCCTAGAATTTCTTTGCTACAGCTTCTGATTCATGAAGTGTTTTATGGAAGACATTTTAGGTTGTCCATCCTTTGATTTCCCACAGAAACTAATAAATAATCAACAAAAATATGATTAAAGACACTGCTTGAACTCTAAGCTAAAATGCATACTAGCTAGTTGGAAATCTTTCTGATCCAACTCTGTTTATCTTAGAAACAGAATTCTAACTTAGGGTTTAAAAAGCCTGATGAAGGGTTCAGCTAAGTTTTGACATGAGAGTTTCATATTCAAAACATGCCTTGAAATAAGAAGGAAAATGATATGAAACTTGAAATTACAGAAGGATGAAATAGAGCTTAATAAGCCAGAAAGGGAAAGTGGTTAACTGTAATTGCAATTCTCTAATAAAAAATCCCTTTGAAATCGTACTCAACCAGTATTGGATGGTCCTTGTGAACACTGCTTTAAGCCTCTGTTTAGGTAACTGTAAGAGCATGGTCAACAACAGATAATAGATTAAAAAAATTCTCACTTGTGTCTGACTTTCAGAATCAAGGTTAGAAAAAATTAAAATTAAAACTTAAAACTGAATATAACCTGCAATTCAAATCTCTGTGAAACCATGTTTGTCTAAACCTCTATTCCAAACTTACTAAACTTACTCAGCAAATTGGAGAGTGGGTTTGTATTACGTTTATTTAGAGAATACAGATGGGACTTCTTCTTTGTCCAAACTTTCATTTACAAGCATAGGATACGTAAAAAAGACCTATCTTCATTTATCAGACAATATCATTAATCACGACTTATAAGACCTCTAGTCATTTAAAAAGTATGCACTTCCATATAGGCAAACCTCAGATACTTTTATAGACCATTTATTGCTGTATTTGAACATGTAAGAGTTGAACTATGAACCTTACATTTTGTCACAGAAGCACAGTTTTAGATCGACTAAGGGAACAGATGTGGAACCACCAAAAGAAGGGATCCTTTGCAGGAAGCTGGAAAGCAGTAATTACACCTTGCAAGAGATACACGCACAAACCAGAGAACCTTCATGTGACTTGCTTGCCATGACTATTAAATAGAGTTTGGAAGAACTTGCCTCAGTTACAAGAAAAAGGTGAAAGTTAGGTAACGAAAACTGAATCTAAACTGCAATAGATAGAACACATTTGGAATTGAACACAAAATCCCACGTTCCCATGAAGTTCAGTAGAGAACGAAGCGATGGCTACAGAACAGGGCTTGTGTAGTTTGGCCATTTTATTTGCCAGACTGACACCAGGATAAAACAAAATGTTTTAAATCATTAACTGTAAGAATCATTTAATTCAGTGAAAAGTAAACTAGGAACTTAATAATCAATTTTAATTGTTTTTCACATTCGTATCTTTCAGTCGTTTCTTACAAAAATATTAATTGACTAATAACTATTAAAACATGCTGATTTACAACTAAGGACAATAAATATAGCACTTTTTTTCTTTGGTCAAGCAGAATACTCTATATTATACATATTTATACGCAATTCTCTAGCTTGCTACAAATGTGTTCCTTCCTTGTACATTTTGGTATTTTATAGATCAGAAAATAATGAATTCATCATATACTAAAAAATGACAATAATTGTGATTTATGTTAAGCTATATTTGGAAGAGAATTGAAAATGCATGAGACCATCCTTTTTTGAGCAGCTGTTTATTAATTAAAATAGAATCAAAGTTACTGCCCTGGATATATGAGAAGAATGTTTAATTTTAATTCATTATTTTTGTTCGGTATGTCCAGCAAGCTTTTAAAAGTTGTAGCTCAAATTCTGCCATATATCATTTTATTTAAAGGTTAGAAGAGGAAAATAAGGTTTCCTGCTTTTTCAACTCTCAATTGGTTTCTCAGCTTTGAATGAATTAGTCATTGAACTGAACTGTAATGGAGAAAAAACTCTCTCTGCATGCTGCTACTGCTGCCAAAAGCCAGCTTAGCAGTTCAACAGACTGGCTCCAGGTGTTTAACTCTTTCAGTCACATACCTTTCTTTAAAACTTCAGCGATAAAGAAGCATGCCGCTTGATTACTGTTTTAATTCAAATGAGTTTTTTAGATCATAGGAAGCCTGTATCTTAACACAGACTGTCAAGCTTATTATTAGGTATTTATTTAAAACCAGTGTTGAATTTAAAAGTATAAACCTGATTCAAACATAAAAACTCAGTTTATTCATTTCTTTAAAATTGATTTTTTATCCACTCTGACTACTCCCCATGTAACTTACAAAACCTTGCCTTTACACTTCCGTAACAACAATACGGAACTACACTCCATCATGGAAATTCTCTTCTGATAGTTTTGCACAGGGTGTGAGGAAAACAGACAACACTGTGGTTTCTTGCAGCTTTCTCTGTTTTTTTAGGATCCAGAATAATGACAGCCCTGCTCAGCACTTTTAGCAGGTCGTTCTCATTGCAAATTTTACAGCTGGGGCAAAGAAGTTTCCTTAACTTAAAAACTTCAGGGAAGATTAGAAGCAATTTTCACTACTTAAAAACATCCACAGCAATTATACAAACATGAGCCCAAGCAGATCAACAAAACGCCTCCTTCCTCCAAGCCATGTAGATGCAGTGTGGATGCAGCATGTCCATAGGCCCATACAAACCACATGCAGTTACTTCCTGCTCCAGTAAGAAGACTTTCTAGGTTCATGGTAACGAGGATTAGCCATTTAGAAGTCTTGATGATAAAAAGCAGATGCCCAGAAAAAGCTTAGTTTGATTTAGAAGAGAGATTTCTCTCCTCTAAATATTTCAACCTTAGGTGACAACGTCTAACGTTTTAATGCTAGCTGACAAAGACCGACTCGCGGTCATTCTTTTATAGTAGCAAACCAGAAGGACCTACCAATTCAGAAGTCCCCTGTGATTCCCTTGTTTACCCAAGACTTCAGTTGGGCACAGCTGAGTGATAACGTTTGCACATCATCAGTAGGAACTCATCCTTCGACCTTTGTTTATTCTGATAGAAAATCAAAATACCAAAGTTCACAGACAAGAATAATGCAGTGTTCCCAAGAACTGAATTTTACCAACATTATTGCATATTTAGCACCCTTTTCATCTGACTTGAACCAACTATCTTCTATTCTCATAAAAAAGAGAGTTTTCAAAACCAGTGCAGGCACACACTATCCAAGGCAAACGCAAAGATTAAATTAATCCTTGTGCAGAAAAGATCTGAAAACAGTAGTCAAATACGCCATACTGGGAATACAAATAAAACATACAGAGCTCAATTTCTTGACAAAAAGGAAATAGGCATTTCTATTTCTTACATAATTAAGATGCTATTTTTTCCCCTCTTCTGTGCAGATATGGTACCTTTTTCCCCCATGCTGTACACATGATCCACATAATAATTTTATGGAATTTCCAAGAGCTTTTGGAAGGGAAATATCAGGATTTAGGTAGGAAAGACATTACAACACATAAACACACCTCTAGACCAAACTGTTTACGCCTTTGAAAAAAATTTTTATTTTAAAGTTTCTCATTTATTATGTAATTCACAGGCTGAATCAAGAGCACTGAAACAAAGTCACTATGTTATCTGCTCTAACAAAAAAAAAAAAAGATTTTCATTACTGAAAGATGATCTGACATTGTCCTTAAGTGAAGAACAGAGGCAAGTTTAGATACTTCTACCTTCTGTGGAAAGGCCATTCATAACAGAGTTTCTTAACCCAGACTCAATGCACTAATGCATACTTCATTAAGAGACTGTAGATTGTTTATTTAGAAAAATCTTTTAATTATTGGTATCGTTCCTAGAATCCTCTAAACATAATATGCTCATGTAGTCCAAATGTAGCATTTAGCTTGTGAGTAAATGTGATTTTAAATATACTTTATGCATGGAAGCTGGAGATTCCTACTCTGCTGTCTGCACAAGAAGCTCTTTCCAGTTCGCTAACTAACGCCTTCTCACATTTCATTAAGAAACTTATCCAAAGGCACTGAGGGAATCCCTGAAAAGAGTACAAAACTTCAGCCAGAGCCTCCAAACCAGAGCATGAACCAAAAAAACCCTCAGCCTTCTTCAATACATCAAACAGCTTCTAGTCCATAATTTAAAATAAACTTAAAAAGAAGCAACTAAAAATTACGGCAAGCACAAATGTCTGCTCGTATGATCTCAGCATCCACTCTGTGGGACGCTTCATCCCCACATAGCGTAAACTAAATTTTAAAGAAGTATTTCGTTCTTGCTGGAAGTCTTTTGCGTACGTTCCAGTTCACTGACAGTATGTATTTAAGAGCACGACATCAGCACCACTAGGTGCTTCAGCACAACCCGCACAGAGCGGAGCACCACAGACATCGGCACACACAAGCACTAAGTACCAAAGTAACTTCTATGAACCAGGAAGAAGCTAAAGCATTTCTTAGCAGAGAATATAATGAGTTGAAAGAAGTTAATTAAAAATTATTTCTGTGCTACTTACACTTAACAGGTAAGTGGCTAGGAAAACAGATACATTTGCAGTTCTCTACATGAAAGCATAGGCCACTTGTGAACTATTTTAACATAAGAACTTTCATAATTCAGCTTTACACAGAATACTCTGTACTTGCAAATGTTTAAAACACTGTGCATCCCCACCACATGCAACAGTTGTATGTAGAGGATTAAGAGTAGCAATACAATAGGCTGAAGATAAAGCTGCTACAGATGTGCAAATAAGCAGAGACTTAATTGAACAGCTAGTGGACATAAAAAGGGAGCTGAATGCATGTGTTATTGTGCATGAATGATGAGTGTCACTGCTGAGCTGTGTAGCCCAACTAAGTCAAACTAAGCTTTGCTTACTTATGGTCTGTTCATAAGGGATACAAAAAAATGTTTATTCAGTATAGAGAGGCCTCCTAATAATTTGGAGCAGTGCAATTAAAAATATATTAACAAAAAACAATCTGTATAAAAATTTAGTTATTGATTCCAATAATAGTACCATTATTTCTTCCTATAGTCCTCCATTTTGTTTGTTAAGGTCAAGAAAAATTCTGGGATGCTACAACAAACAGAATATATACAAAGAAGAGTATATATGCCAATAGATAAGCCAAGAACACATGGTAGTGGCATCATCACTGGTTGTTAGTTTGTAAACAAGTGTCTTATGAATTGGGTCATAATCAGTTATCATCTGGTATTGGCTAGCCATATACCTGAAATAAAAACAATGAAACCAGGCACCTAGAATTGGAGTTCTAAACTGTAAAAATATCAACATCTGTTTCCGCACAGTCAATCTTTGGACTACATCTAATTTTCCGTATGATTATTAGGTCATATGGAATGTGAGATACATTCTCTTTAAGATCATATAGCGATATTTGTAGATCTGCGACTGAAACAGGCATAATCTCTATGAAGTTCTTGGGTCTGTTGAAGTTAATAGCAAAGTTCTCACTGACATCAATGAGATCATGGCTTGCACCCTGAATTTCTTCATATTAGCAAACTTAAACAATGTAAAATATGAACATAAATGGCATGCTCAAGTAAAGACTAAAACGCAACACTATCGTCTGAATCACATTCCCTGTCTTGAAGATAAACAGCAAGCAGTAGAAGCTAGGGACAGTGAAGAAACAACATAGCGGAAGTGTAGCAACATGAAGCCTTCAGTTGCAAGCCAAGGTCCTAAATAGATTCGTGCATCCTAAATCTCATTATTATTTGCTCTTAAGTCAAAATTTACTATAAGATGCCCAAGCTTCCATTTTATTTAATACAATCCACCAAGTTTTCATTTCATAGTATCCTTCAAGAAAGTCTAAAGTGTTTTAAAATCCTAAATGCTAAGAAAGAGTAATTATTGTATTTATAAAAGCAATTTAACAATGTACTAGCAAAGAGGAAAAAATAAAACTAGATAAGATTTTCTGGGACGGCCAGTAACCATGGCACTCCTTCCAACCACAGCCACTCCCTTCTCTGAAATACGAACCATTTGTCTCTCAGAACTCTTTTTAGCCTGTATGAATACAGACACAGTTTGACTTGTTCTGCAAGTTGCTTTTAATTGCTTTAACTTGAAAAAAAAAGTGTGATAATTAGATTATCATGCAAATCTCCCAAACATGTTGACAGTTTCACTAAGAGAAATATCAGTGAAATACACTTTCACAGCAGAGGGTAAACAATGAACAAACCCTCGCCAACTGGCCATGTTGATACTAGCAGTAAAAGCTAAGTGAAAATATTAAGTTAATACAGGACAAAGTGCCACAGCAAATTGACATTTACCACTTATTTAAATGCTTTTTTCAAAGCCAGAGATTGTAAAAATATCTAACATACAACTTTTATAAACCAATAACACAGTAAATTGATGCTCCTGTATAATGGCATGAGAATAAGTAAGTACCTTCTAATGTTATGGCAGTATGTGATATAGGTGGGATCGTTTTTGTCCAAATTAACTGCAATCTATTTAGATTTGCTAGAAACAGAACTGAGCTGGTTCTTCATTGCCATTCAAATACCTCACATCTTGCAGGACTGCATGAGAATCCACCTCCTCCTGCAGAACTATTCCAGAGGGTAGGAAGGCATTTCTGGAACCTATAAAATACCATTTAGTCACTCTGACTTTCATTTGCCTGCTCTGGAGGTGGATTTTGTGTATATGGATTGCTAGGTCTCTGAACACGGTCTTTTTTCCCCTCAGGCTATTTTGCTCTTCAGCCCAGTTCGTGTCTCAGTGGCACATTTCAGAGCTGCACCAGATGAGGTCAGAACACAAATCCCATCATTTGTAAAGACAATCTATGCACTAGATTCCTATGCACAACTTTGAAACTTAATGCTTGAAGTCTAACATTTGTTCACTACCTTTCTGAAGTAGGCTAAGCTAAGAAAATCCATCTCCCAGCCTCCCATTCTCTAGACTATGAATCACTGGATAATTCCGCATAATGGTTTCTGAATAGCACAGGTAGTGACTCTGATATGCTTCTGATTTTAAATGAAGGCTGAATTCTTATGCCTATAACGACAGTACAAGTTTCCAAAGAGAGATTTATTTCAGATCTTATCTTGAAGAACGACCAGTGCCTAACAATACGCCAGAAGCTTGACTCACTCGAGGGTTGATGCCAACCCAGCTAGTGCTGAATGCGGAGCCGAGGCCCTGGGGACTGAAAGTCAAGCTGCTGGAATTCAAGGTGACTCTGACTTCCCACTTTGTGCTGTGAGCCAGCACATTCCCAAAATAGGGCACAGCACTAGCTAGGGAAGGATTTGGTTTCAGCAGACAGAGGATATTGCTAACGCAGTGTATGTCTGCTACTATTTGTCTCTACCCAATAATAATTTGGGCCAGGCATTTAAAGAGGGTTAAGACCACCTCTTGGTTTTGCGGCCAGAAGGTTTAACCCCAGAATTCAATGCTGCCACAAAATTTGTGGTGTAAGCTAGAAGGCTGTCAAAACAACATTTGCAAACGTACTTGCAAATCAGATAAACTGTTTCATTTGCAAATGCATTTTATTCTCAGTGCAGAAACAATAGGCTATTTATTTTTATTGCATATTTCAACACAACAGTGGAAACAGTATTTCCTGTAGAAGAAACTTCATTTAAAACTTGCTGTTTCTAGTGGCAGATGAAATGGGCCAAGAGTACTGCTGGCAGATTGTTCCCTGAGATTCCTGGCACTTGTGGAGCTAATAAATAAGTTCAGAAACCTACGAAGATATCTTGACATGCTGTAATTGATTTGGCTGAAAGTTTTCTCTGATTTTTATATCCATCCCTTTTATGTATCTCTGTTTTTTAAGCATACCAGTTAAACTGAAAATGGCTTCTTGCAGATCAAAGAAACGAGCAAAAAGGTTGAACTACATTTCTATTCCATGCAAGGGGCTTTTCAGACTTGTTTTTCTTTCTGAGCACAAGCACTCCAAACACTGCAGTTCCCTCTGTACCTACACCTCACCTATGAAGAAGACCACTATTGTGACCATGCTGCTGTATCATGTATACCTTTCTCTGGCTCACTGAGCCTACATTGCGAGTATCGTTAGATAACATGCTGTTGGCAGAGTATGGCCCGTATTCATTTTCCATGGGCAAAACGAGGCCAGTGACAATACTCATTCTACCCTCCCAAAGAACAAAGGGCTTCTTTTACACTAAAGCACACATGTGCACCAATTGTTTAGGACAAGCTCAGCTAATGTGAATTTAATTGCTCTTCCAAAAGTGGATATAGGACATGAATTTTAGCTCAGTCTTACTAGTTTGAACTTAGGCTTCCTAATTCACCTGGCCTGGAGGGGTGTAAGCTGTAAGCTAGGTCACTCCGCAGCCACATATTCTGTCTCCCCAGATCCTGCACACACTAAATGCCAGAAGTCACCTTCTATGGAACTCTGCTGTGGCTCTTCTCTTCATGTGCCAATGGCTTGTAAAGCTGCAAACAGCCCTACTGTGGAAAAACAGATTTGAAATACGCAATAAGCTACCTTTACTTAAACATCATCTCACACATACTAGCATATACTAATCAGTTTATCTGAGATACAAATATACTAGTACAAACTCTAGAAATATGCTTTTAAATTTGTGTAGCCAAGACTGTGCTGCCTCAAGATTTTGCAAGTCCCAAGAGACACGTATTGAGACGTAAACGGCATGTCTACAATAACCTCACTAGCGAACTGATTTGTCAGCAGAAACCTAGAAGGTGGTTTTAGGCCCTTTGGAAAATTAGGGCCTCCAGAGGAGTACGCATCAGATATATTACTGACAGTGTTCACGCTCTCAAGGAAATGAGAAAAGATACTGGTCATTTTAGCTTTTCCTTTTGCTTCCTTCTCCCTCACCCTCATTTGTACTGACCCCAAATTTACACTTCCTGCTTGCAAGTAGCACATTAAGTGCAATTAAAATCCAAACAGGAGAGAGTTCTTCTTGAAGCCCTTCTTAATGTTTCAAATATAAGAACTATAACCTCTCCAAGTTTAACAGAGCAGATTCTGTTTCCAGCTATATTAAACTCAGAGCTTCAACACTTCAAGAAGCTTAATCTAATAATCACAAAGAAACTATTATTGTACTATTAGAGAAACATCCGTCAACTGTGTTCATAGTTTTTAAGAAACGATGGGTTAACGACATGCTATGCTTTGTGTTCCGACAATGCCCAGTAGATTATGTCTGTGTCTTACAAATCCTGCCATTCTAAAGTACAAAGCACAGCATTTACTTTTTATCACTCTTATAAAACATTCAACCAGATTTTCCTTCAAAAATATCACTTTTTTGGATTGGCATAAGGGCAAAAACAAGGACACCTCCTTTGCTGACATCACAGCACTACCTAAGTAAAACCGATACCAAAGTTCATGTTAACAGGATGCACGTTTTTAACATAGAATTTGATTATTTCAGGGGTCTTAAAAGGTTTTTAGAAGAGACATCAAAAAAAAAAAAGAAAAATGCAAAATAACCCACTTTTATGCTATAAATCATTGAGCTCCTTTTCCCAAATCCATTAAATAAAACAATGATTGTATTTCATGTTACAGTTATCTACAAAAGACCATTCTTAATTGCTTTTAAGGCATCATGTTTTATTTTAGCCAGGTTCACATTTTATTACAGAAGACTAATGGGGCATAGACTCCCAGTAGAACTTATTTTAAACCTTGGGCCATTCAACTATAAAAAGGGTATAAAAATAGTTATAAAGGCAAAATAAAAATTAAAAACTATAGCTAAGCTTTCAGATTTACAGGTATAATAAAATGTGTCATAAACTTTGCTTTCATTCCAAAGCTTTGTCATAAGAACACACAGAATCTTTCTCCATTTCAAAAGTGTATGTTCAAATGTTAAATCTTTCTGTTTTCATTTTTAGTTTTTAGTCTTGCTTGGCTACACATAATTTCTTAAAATTTATTACTATTCATTAAATAAGCCTGCTGATCAGAGTTTAAGGGTGATAAGACAGAGAACCATTACCGGATAATAATAATAACTTAATGGCATTTCTTGTTAATGAGGTAATAACAAGAGGCCTTCAGGCTTTCTGCTTCAAAGTTTATTTAACCAAACTACTGTTGTTATTATCTTATTAACCAGAAGAACCTGAAGCTGTCATTAGCCCCACTAATAATTTGAAGACCTGTTGGATTAATTTATCAAATTAGTGAAGGAATCAAATAATAGGTCAGAGCTAAGACTTATAAAGCTTCACAATATTAGACAGATGACCTCATCCACAGGTGTATATAACTCTGCATTTGTGACTCTGTAAGGTAATACGCTTCTTCTTGAGTCACTGCTGATTCAAGATAACAGGGGTTACTCTGCTGTTTGCAGCAACATGTTTCAGAAAGAGAAGACCTGAAATCCTTATTTAACATACGCAACCATTTTCTAGATCAGCAAAGAAATTAGCAGTAGTGTCCTTCCCAAAGTCTGGCTCGTTTACACCATGCTCCTTCCTTGCTATTCCTGTACAGTTCCAGCTGGATAACATTTTATTTTACTTCCAGCCTTAACTGCAATGATGTACCTGAACTGTAACTCAAATTACAATTTCCTTGATACTAAGGCTTTTG
This sequence comes from Struthio camelus, assembly GCF_040807025.1. Taxonomy (NCBI): domain Eukaryota; kingdom Metazoa; phylum Chordata; class Aves; order Struthioniformes; family Struthionidae; genus Struthio; species Struthio camelus. The sequence continues at coordinate 19,051,787 of NC_090951.1, read as the reverse complement.
CTGAAGATTCAGTTTCTAGAGTCACATCATGATAAGAAAATCCAGCCCTCTTAAAAAAAAAAAAAAAAAACCCCAAGAAGTTAAACTTTATTGTCACAGTGAAAGTGACTTGAATAGTAGGAACGATCACTGGCCTTGACGGAGGGTTAGCTTTATTTTAAAGTCTTTACTTGAGATTTTGGGATGCTTTCAACTGCAAAACTGCTGTGTCCTGCTTCTACTGTCAGAATTCATTTTAAAGATGGCTTCATTTTAATGGTAAAGCCACGTCTTCAAATGACTTGCATGGTTTGCGTGCCAAAAAGCTGCAGAAATAACACTACTAGCTAAAATGGCAACAACAAATAAAGGGAGAAAAGGAAGATCAAAAAAAGTTTGCTTGCAAGAGCATTAGTATACGAGTATTTTGCAACCAACTGGTTCCAAAGAAGCAATAGGGCTCTATTCAGTAGCAAAAGTCTACTGATGGCAAGGTGCACAGTCATCAAACTGTTTTTGCTCAAGTCTAACAACTACAGTTATAGGCAAGGGAAGTACAATCTCTTGTTCACAAAATGGGCTAGTTCTTCAATACTATGCTACAATACTGTTTTACAAGCTATTTCAGGAAGTTGCATACTGCTAAAGATAATGGTTTTTCCAGGAGGAAGGAACTACGAAAAACTGTATCACATGCATTGGCCGCGTAGTTTCTCCAACCACTCTACTCCATTTCCTGTTGTACCAAAATTAATCCAAGACAAATTCTTCATGGGGTAATGTTCTTATTTCCTAGGTGAACAATAAGCCCTCCACAAAAGAAGTTGCTCCTTTTGCACACATGCAAAATGATGTGCACAAACATGCATATACATTAGAAAACTCTTATTACCATTTGATATCAGCAGCTAATGGGTTTATTTCTAATTCACCATCATACTCTAATATCACAAATACTTTTAAACGGATGAATCTTGAACTGGCTCAGGTTTGCTTGCAGCAGGCATAGTAAAGATTAAAAAAAAAAAAAAAAGAAAAAAAAAAGAAAGTTCCTACACCCCACTGCGTATTTTGGTGGCTATTAAAGAGAAGGGCTAAGGAAGGAAGGGAATGTTCAGCCCTGCACCACAGCCTGAGCCTGCAGAAAAAGAAAACAAGAACAGTCAAGCAAAAACAACTATGTATCCCTGGGTCTAAATTTCCATGCCAGGTTGTCTTTTAATGTCTGCTTCTCAAAGTTTTCCTCCTCTTAATCCTACTTGCTAAAAAATTTGTTTTGTTTTTTCATCCTACAGCTTCTGGCAGCAAGTGGTATGTAAATGTTCAGTAGCCCATCTGAACCCTGTTTTAGAACAAAACAATTTCAGTTTCTAAGTGTCTGAATTACTTTAACTAAATCTGAGGATTTACCTATTGAAGTTTCAGCAGCTCCCTTTCAACTCTGAATGAAGGAAGAATTATGAGACTGGAGTTATTCAATGAGAGCTATCTGTCCTGGCACTTAATCAAAGGGATTAGGATTTGGAAAGAAAAGCCTACAGGTGATCCTCCAGGAAGCATACCAAGCAGTTATCAAAAACATACAAGTTCAAAGCAGCTCAATTTTCATATGTTAAAAGTATTTCAATGAAGCCTCAGGCTTGTTTCTAGGTAAAGAATCGTGTTAAAGCTGTTTGTACTTGCATACTTAGTAGACAAGGGAATGAAACAGCGTGTGGTGAAGCGGTACTAGGTCCATCTAACCCTGATGTAACACAATAAATCAATCTTGTTCTGTTGGTGAAACATGACCTGATACTGAGTCCAGGTCTTAATGCTCTGTCCTGACTCTGACAGTCATAACAGACACTCATGTACCTCTTCAGGAAAGAAAGCTATCACAACATAAATGGAAAGATGTCACAGGCTATACAAGTGCTTTCATAATGGTTAATAATCACGTAGCCAGGCTCTCCCTCTCCACGCCTATGATCTTTTGAATTTAAAGTATGTTCCATATCTTTGATTTGTAAGACAATTTTTAAAGTATTAAAAAATACTACTAACTAGAGTGCTGTCTTAACCAATTAGAGGTAACAATAAACAATGCTGAATCATAACTCAACTACAATGATTTTATTTACCCCAAGCATTACACCACAGTGGCATAAAAGGGCAGGTGAGGGACAAGGAACAGCATGCTCCATTGCATTGCCAAGAGCGGAAGGACCACTGAGCAGCAGTGGTGGACCAGCTGTGGAACCAGGACAAAGTACTTAACTACAGCTATCGCCACCACATCTCTGAGATGATTTTCCTTGTCAACAAAAAGTAGTTACGTTTTACATAAACATAACACAAACATGTTATGTTTACATAACATAAATGGAGACATGGCTGGCCAGGAGACAGAAATGGAAAGAATCCATTTTACATAGTATGCTCCTACCTAAAGTCACCATAAATCATACAGCCAGTTGCAATGCAAGTTAATACTGAATCATTCTCTGCAAAGTGTACCCACACAGTCTGCAAATACCAAGAAAGCTGTAGAAAGCTGGCGTATGTTGTGGCAGTGGCAGTCTGGAAACCGAGACAGTTCTACTTCAAGTAGTATGTGGGGCATTGGGCCACGCTAAAATTGTTAAAACTCAAGAGGTATTAAATATATATATACACACACACACACACCCCTCTCTCTGTATTTATATATCTATATTTATCTATACATATCATCACTATACCAACTTGAGAGCAAGCCCTCCACAACCCAGTCTATAGGACAGGAGAACGGCACTGATCTCCCAAAAGGCAGAAGCCATATATCACTCCAGATAGGCAGGTTCCCCTATCCTTTCCATGTATTTCCATACAGAAAGGAGGAAAAAAAAAATATATATATACACATATATATGTTCAGCACCGCAGCTTTCACTGTTTGCCTGATAATATTCTAAAAAAACCTTGTGTTTCTTCTTTCCACATTGTTAATATTAACATCCTATATATATATCTCACATGCATAGCAACGCATAACAGACAACTAATCAACTGATTAATTCCGTAGGCGGGAAGTAATGGTTTCTTCATCCATTAGTTTCTCTGGCAAAATAAAGAAGAGAATTGGAAGTACCTTACGCAGCAAAGCTACCAGAGTTACCCGAGTTAATACAAAAGAAAAAAGATAAATTCTAGAACTTAGAATAGAAGCACAGTATCTCGGAAGAAGTGCTTTAAAATTGAGATGTTTAAAAAACCTCTATAAACTTACAAATATACAAAGAAACCATCAATATTTACAAAACTATTAATGATAACTTTTAACCAAGATCAGGATTGTGGATTTCTTGTGGATAATTCCTACTCTTAGTTAATTAAAAAAAAGTCTCCATTCAGTCTCATTTGTTTACTCTCAGAGTTGTAGAATCAGGGCCTTAAATGTTCATAGGAAAGAAGAAGAAAAACATGAACTAGTTATTTAAGCTTCCTTTAAAATTATTCTCTGAAAAGGTACAGATACTGAAAAAACAGATATTGGAACAATAAAAGGCTATTAAAATACATTCTCATTCTAGGTAAAATACACTGTTTACTTTGAATTTATGCTTATATAAGTAAAACAAAATTAGCAAGATGTGCCTCACCTTATTATTGCAGGTTTCAAGCCACTATTTACCAGTAAACAGTGTGTGCTACACTACACAAAAAAAACTTATTAATGCTTAGCATTTGTAGCCTACTGATAGACAAATTGTTAACTTCAAAGACATTCCAAAGTCTTACAAGATACTAGTCACCTTTAGGTAACTGCCAGTTACCCTAATTTATTTCTATGTTTCATTTATTACTTGTCTCACACCATTATCGACAGACTGTACTCATGATTCTGACACCAATGTTAGACACTATATGAACTAAGAGTAAGAATCAGCCCTGAAGAGCCTACAGTCAAAAAAGAAAGGAGAAATTCTTCGTTATGATCACAGCAGTACGTGATTAAGTACCTTCCTACGGTTTCTATACAAGTCAAAGGGAAAAGCTGGAATTGCATCCATGCCCCTTCTCTCTCTGTCCAGAGCATAAAATAATTATCAGAGTCAATGATAGCTGAGGGCCCTCAGCACCTTGTAAGATCAGTCCAGCAGAAAGTTCACCTTTATAATAAAGCTATTGAAAGCCAAATACTACTGTCATTTATAACTGTGTAAACCCACAAAGATTCTTTATTTCAGAGGAGATCCTTAGAGTGGCATTTGGCTCCCAAAAGACGGAGCTACTGAAATTGATGAGTTTGGTGAGGAATTTTAACTAACTTCAATGGAGTTCCTTTGGATTTACACCAGTGTAACAGTGTACTTGTCCTTGTACAACTAAAATAAAAGGCAGTATCAGTTAGCTTCCCATGTTGTCTCTCATAAAAATAGAAAAGGCTGTTACCATCACAACATAAACACTAGAATACATCTTGTGTACACTATTTTAAAAAAAAAGTGTATTGCATGATTGCTATGATTTTATTCTTATGTCTTTTTGCCAAAAAGAAAAAAAAATATGTCTTTAATATAAGTTTACATCTGTGTGGTATTACATGCATGTAAAACAGATGTAACCTAATTACATTTTCATTTAAATTGCTAAATAGCTACTTAAGTAAAAAGCTAAAATAACATACAAACAACAGTTACTATAATAACAAGTGTACTTAGAATTAAATGAAAGGGATCAAAGCTACAGTATACAAAATTTGAGCTGGTCTTTGAAAAAGATACAGTGACATAACAACGCTGTATTGATTTACTCAGTAATTTAATGTCTCTACAACTCAGCCAGAAGACACATCTCAGTTTAGCAGAGACACATGGAGGGAAATCCAGAGAGTTTATACAAAGACTTTGGGTCTCATAAAGATTAGATATACTCTACTAGAGATTATGTAGCAAAATCCCAAACTGGAAATTATAATACCAATGCAAGACAATCACCATGATTATAGTTGTACGCAGACCTGTCTGAACTGGCTGGACTCAAGAATCATATCGTAACAACGCAACCAGAGCATGCTTTTTTATTTTTAGCAGAGAACTGCACTCTAAAGAAGAGACATCACATTTATTTCTCTCTCTCCCTATGCAAACGTAAGTTTGTTAGAGGTGGATTTGGGCGAGTACAGTGGAAAGACTAGAATCAACTCTCTTGAATCTTTAAAAAAAGGAAATCTAATTTCCATTCAAATATATTTAAGAGAGGGCTAAAACATCGAAGCCTGCACGTGATTACAAAACTGTGACTTGCATTGGTAAGGCATATTTATGTGTATGTGAATAGCCAGGAAGAGCATGTACAAATGCAGGACTCCTACTGACGCTCCCAGGAACTTAAGATAGTGGTAACATTTTGCATAAATATGTCTCCATTTCATGCAAGTGGCCATAACTTCTATTAGAGCATCACTTTAAGGGAAAAGCAAACATACATTTTTATCTGCAATGAATTCTGTCTTTTATTTGCCTGCACACTTCTCAATGTTTGTTCACTTTTTGCATTTTATCGAGTTTGTCTTCTACACGCTTACCTTTTCAAGCCAATTGAACAGGCTTGTGTAGATGGACAGAAGATGCTGAAATTTACACCTACCAACATGAAGCAGCCAATGTGTAGTTCTGTGCGCGCATCCACGCTTTGCTAGAGCCTGTTCTTGTATGCTATTACATTTCTGTTTACTTGGTAAGCTATGTGTGACTTGTGAAGGTTCATCAAGCTGACGAGAAGGGCTTTGGAGGAACATGCAAAAGCATGTCAATATTTTCTAATAAATTATTTTTATATTAAATAAACAGCCAAGGATATTATTAGCTAATTGTTCAGAACAGCGTGGATGCAAACATTCTAGTTAAATTGATGCCTTCAATGTCTGCAGGCTGTTCATAAATGACTGACTTGAACTAAACTTTATCCTCTTTAGAAACACACTGGGACAAGAAAAGTGTACCCCTCCTGCTTTGCAGAAAAAAGAAAAGACAATGACATTCACATACATGCCTCAAATGCACAGTGAAGTGCACCAAAATAGGATAAAGGTAGCAGCTCTTTAGCACCAAGGAAATTATCAAAATGTTTGTATTCACAGTATTTTCTCTTTTCCTGAGGTCTGAATTCTCTTTAGTGGTCTCCTAAACAACCAGTTACAAAATACATGATTTTATGATTCTGTGTTTTCCTAATCTCATAGGCCCTAACAATTCCTCCTAAAACACCTGAGAAGGAAATTCAATTCAGTTTTCACATCTCACAAACAGTTTGCTTTCTCTAGAATCATTATTTGCTTTAAAAAAATTTCAACAAAACTTCCAAGTTCAAAAGTTTAGGACTTACTTTTTCTATGAGATTGTTTTATTGACACTGAGCACAGTAACAGCATCTAAACTTCCAGTTAAACTTTAGGAGGTCACTCTCTGCTAAATCAAACCTCTTGTTCTCTTATTATTTTCTTGGAATTTTCATCACAAATTATAAGGAATGACCCAGCTGAACACGTGTTTAATCTACCAGCGGTTCTGAAGGCAGTAGAACAAGCCAAGTGAAGAGCACAAGCTATTCACCTTCCCCTTTTACACAAGCTCATGTGTACTTTGCAGCAGAAGTTTCAGGGTCGTTAATGTGAAAGGGGATAGATTTGAAAAAACTACGGTTCCCAACGAGGTCAACAGAAGTTGAGATTGCTCAGCATTTAATTACAGGTACTCAGTACCTCAAGCTCAGGTACTGGACATGTGTGAAATCCCTGTTTAGGGTCCTCACAATCTAGATTCCTTCTTTTGTGTTTTGCTATAACCTACTCTTTTCCTGCTTTTATGTATCCAGACATCATTAACAGAAATTTTTTTAATATACAGACAACTCCTTAGTGCATAACATACACTTTGATTCCTAATTCTATATGAAAATCAATGGCCGTGAAACCAAAAGTCATATTCGGTTGTTAAGGCACAAACTAATATTGGAGAATATGCAGATCCAGGAAGGAGATTTAAGTACTCCCTGTTGCCATTGTACGCCCAAAGGAAACAGGACTACTAAAAAGGTAGATCCCATAACATCACCAAAATCAGGTGCAAGAACGTTCTGAAGTAGCAGTTTCTGCACCCCTCATGTTATGCCGTCTAGAACAAAAGGAGTCCTAGCTGAAGACAGCAGGCTGCTGAGATTGCAGAAATTGCTGGCTTCCAAACACATCAAGTTGCACACTTCTTCCCTTTGTGCACTAAGGCTAAACACATACAGACTGAAGTGTATTCTTACATATTTTGTTATTAGACGTGGATCAACTGGAGAAAAGATACATTTATCTTGCAGAAGCAGTGCTTCTTCTCTGCTCATTTGACACAAACTATCTTCATTAAAATAAACATGAATTAACTTGCCTAGCAGATGTTATTCTGGTGGTCTCCTCTGTGCAGTCTGGATAGAACAAACCATCATTCTGAAAACTTCCATTTTTTCTTAATACTGAAGCCCTGTATTACCACTTATAGAAATCTTGTGATCTTTTTAAATACAGAAGACCTCTGTATGTTTTTTTCAATTGCAAAAAGCAACACAGCAGTTACTTTATCATGAAAGGTTCAGTGTTTGCAGTAATATGCATTAGAACACTGACATTTCTAACAGGGGAACAAGCCTCTGACCCTATTTTGAAATGCCAATACAACTTTAGTGCTTGCACTTTAAAATATTTATTTCCTTCATAGATATTTTATGTGTAGATCTCAGTCCCTCACCAGTAAATATTCTTATTTTCATATTAGCAAAAATCCAAGACTAATACAATGCTGCAACGTGAAAGACTTTCCTTCTTGGAAATCAGAGTGTCTTTTCTTGTCTTAAACTCAGAATCAAAGACAAAGTCACGTGTATACTTGGTGATGGACAGATGTAGAAGCATAAACATGGAAATGCAAATGCTCCACTCAAACACTAGATAATGATTTTTTTATACTCTATGGGGGAAGAGTTTTGAGTTCTTTGTTTTGAATTCTTGTGGTTTTTATGTTTTGAAATAATTTGCATTACTTTCAAGCCTAGCTCAATTTCCTCTATACATATTTATATATAGTTCTGTAGTTTTGTTTGTTTGTTTGTTTTTTCATACAAAAGACTACTATAAGAAAGTCAAGAAACTGACCTAGTGAAGAAATTAGGTTTTTTCCATTGCCGTTCCATCAAACTTTCCAGTGAGAGCTTCTCTTCCTACAAACAATAATTATACTCCTAAATGCTGTCAACACTGAAGCCAACAGCTCTGCATAGCAGTCTGATACCCAGGAATTGGTAAGTGCCATCACAGTAGAGCTGCCATTTTTTCTGCGTTCCCTTTTACAGTTAAAATCAATACTAGCTGAGAGGATAAATCACTATCAAGAAAAAGACTCCAACTCCTGACACCAGTTGCTTTTCGTAACACAAGAATAAGTCAAGTTATCCTCAAAAAATGTATACACTTTTGTTCCATAATAGTCAGTATATTCTAACAGTGTGTCACTTTGATCATATTTTGTGCTAATTACTAGGAACTCAACTTCCTCCTTAATCACTATTTCAACTTTTCTATGTCCATTGAATGCCTGTTAACTACTGTTCTTTCAAATTCCTCTCAAATTTCTTTCCGGTCACCTCAGCCTGGCTTGGTCCACCTTTGGTGCACATAAACCACTTTCACAAAATATTTTAATACTTTCTCCTTCACATTTCTGTTGCCTTTAATCTTTTTGTGCCCACAATTCCCAAAATCTGTTCGTGCCTGAGCTTTTAAGACTTATTTGCTCTTCCTTTCCACATCTTCTAGCAGTTCTTTCTCCTCCCATGAGTTATTCTTGGCCCACTCATCTCTTCAAATGACCTGATCCTTCGCATGGCATTTATTACCTTTTCCTCTCCAATAGATTAAACCCCTCACAGTCCACTGATTTGACAGCCCTATGAAACTCACATCAGGTCTCTGACATCATTTTGTGAATTTCTTAGCAACTTAAAAACTTTAAATGATCCATCCTCTACACTCCCTTGCGCCTACATTTCTGCATGCTGGGTTAAGAATTCGGAAAATTACTCCAGCAATTTTTTTGGGGAATATATATATATGCAAATATGCACTGATTAGGATGCTTTAAGGAAACTGAGAAATACGTCTCTCTCCTTCATGAACTTTAATATTTTAAGACATATTCCTCCTCCTCTTCATAGTGGAGCCAGAGATATTTCCTACCTCCATCTCTCTTCTCCATACTCTATACTACATTTTACCTTGACACCATACAAGTTAGTGTTAACTTATTAGTTTCAGTAACACAGGTAACTTTCTACTGAGCTGTTAAAAATTTACCCTACATATCCACACACTTTTGTGTATGTATATGTAAATACACACACACACACACACACACGCACAGGCTATACTCTGATAATATACTCCCAGAGAAAAGCCAGACCCCTATCAAGGGGTCATAAGAATAAGTTGTTTCTGAATTTTCCTCTATAGGAGGAGATAAGATACCAAACTAACTACCTGTTTTTGTTTGGGCTTTTGGAACCTGTGGGGATGAAAGAGTATTCCCAGGAATTGTTTCTTTGCCCAAATTGTATGTTCCACCAAATAGGTAGGCCTTATTTCTCCTATATGTGCACAACGGAGAGGATGACCAATCTCCAAATGCATAAAGTAAATTTAGAATTCATTCACACACTTCTGAATTTTATTCAGTTCTTGCAACTCTGTTGAAACAAATCGCTGCCTAAAAGGCCAAAAGAAATGTTGTTTTATTAAGTGCCATTTGAATAAAATTCTAGCCGTTTCAAAGACATAATACACAGAGAGTAGCAGAAATAAAACAGAAAGAATGAAAGTACAGAGAACTCCTTCTGGGACCCTTAAAGTTTTATGAGAATAGCCTTAGCAAAAGATCTCCAAATGTATAAATGTAAAGTAATTGAAGCAATTGAATCTTTACCTGCATAAATTTGCTTTATTTAACAATTAAAATCTATTTAAATGTGAATGATCTAAAATTTAAAATGTGCCCCCTATTAACACCAATGAAACCCTTTATAGCTTAATCAATACTAATAAAAGGAAAATGTTAAGGTAACAAAATCTTATGCATTAGCAGCTACTAGAGAAAGGGAATTCTTGATAAAGTTTTCTGTAATGAGTTAGATATGACTCTACGTTCTGATGTGCATACTGTATAAGGGAAATCTGCAAATGATGATTTTAAGAAGAAACTAAAAATTCTGCATACGCTTTGGAAGATTATTTCATCATTAGGGATTGTTACTGCATATACACTGACCAAAAACTGCATATCAAAAGTCTGCCAAGCAGCTCTAAAACGCTGAAGAATAACATATGAAACGATCCATTTATCGCTATCGAATACATGCCTGTTGTACACATATCTTAGCACCCAAAATTGCTAGGCAGCAGTCATCTTTGAAAATGAACCTGCTATGCAATTATCAAGTGTGCTTTGCTGTATCCTATAGGTGCATCCTGTATTTCTGTTCATCGTATTTTTTACACAATTGTTTGCAGCATCTTCTAAAACACACATCCCATCTGTCACACACATCTTTTTACTGGACAATAATTTCTCTGTATATTTATTTGTGTCTTCACCCACAAGCTAACCACTATACATATATTTTCATATACACAGTGCTCTGGCAGCGGCTTTCAAACTTTACACATAAACTCTTTTCAATTTCCATGTATAACTGGATTATTTCCCTCCTACACTTTTCATATCGCAGAAAGGAATTGACCTCCTAACATTTTCACTTACAGGGAAATACACACAAACACTTGATCTTGAAGGCCTTTTCAGTCGGAGCCCTTCTGAAAAATCAGTCCACTTATTACTAGTCTCCTTTTCTCCATACCCTGGCAGCAGAGGGGAGAAGGTGGGTACAGAGGAGATCAAAGCCAGGCACAGAGAAATGCAAGACCGCTAACAATAAATTTTCGCTCCTGGGAGTCAACATACAAGTTTCAAACCATTGCAGAATATCCAAAAATCAATCTCAGACTTGGGTGTTTAGAAGAGCTTCTAAGATTAGATAGCCACCAGGTATACTGAAGGATACTTGATGGAGAGGGGCAAACACCCCTGAAGTAACTCAGCATACACACGCTCCCCTTTTTTCTTGTAACGTTCCATCAAGGGTTTTATCAAGGCTTAAACATGACCAGAAAGAGCAGCGAAGGGACACCATTGAGCCATCCAGATCCCTAGTTTATGGCTGTGTTGTACCACCAGAGGGGGCACACAGTTACAAACAAAGATACCAAACCTGCATGAGTGAAATGTAACCACAGTAGTTCTCTCTCTCTCCTAAACCCAGAAAAGGAGTAATGCAATCAACTCTGAAACACAACATTTCTGAGAAGACAACTCAGGTTTAAAATCATACCAATCATGCAGAGTTATTTTAAGGCATTTCTATTCAATGACACGTGTCATACCAGCCTTCGTTTGTACTGCCCCAAACCACCAAAGATTGGGGGGGCCTAATTAAAAAAAAAAAAAAAAAAATCATATCCCAATGTCTTTAAAGAACCCATGGAACTTTTCACAAAGCCCCATACCCTGTCCAACATCCAGCTAGAATTATGCTGCACAGTGTATGCAACTTCCCCTGTTACTTCAGCAAGCTAGTTTTCTTTTTTCTTGCCCTACCTACGTAAAAGCGGTGCAGGCTGGCCCACGCGACCTAATGGAATCCTCTCCAGAGGGAACAGGAGTAAGCGGTTTTTATATATATACTATTTGTCAATCACTTTTCTTTTGAGTAGCTCGATCTATATACAGCATACATTTTATTATTATTATTATTTTACCATTAAGGGCCATATTGTGTCTTCATACAAAACATTAAGTGATTAACTTCAAACTTTGTAACTGACTCTATAATACAGCCACAGCAAATAAGAAAGTACTAATGAATGTTAATAGATATGTTTACAAGATAGATATGTTTCACATCTCATAAATCACTAAAATTTTTAGTAAATCATTCAAAGAATAAAGAAATTTTCTGAAAAGAAATCTTTAGTTGTGAAAAGAAGATAATTATCTTAACAATAGTTGACATGATGAAACTAGTGATAGTCTGGCACTAAAAAGAAGTAAGAGTTGCTATATCCAAACAAGTCTTCTAAACTAAAAATTAGAATAAAGTTCTACATACCTCTTCAATGGACTATATGTAAGGAAGACTCTTGTTAGCACATCATATGCTGAAATTAACTACTCCATTATTTTTCTATATCCAAGGTATTCCAGGCAGATTATAAACTCAGTTTAGAACAGATACTTGTGAAGCCGCTTTACCTGTACATTCTGATGTACCACATCGGAACCACAGAAACCAGACACTAAATGTTTTTGGTTTTTTCCCAAGGCAGATAGATAAACTCTGCTCTGGCTTTAGTTCCACCTTGTATTTTTATACGATATATACAATTATATGAAGAAATAATATGTCTGAAGATGTTAGACATCTAGCAAGTTATGAAAATAATCATTCTTAACATGTTTATGACAATTCCTACATTTTGTTTCACAAAAAATACCTGGGTTCTTATAGACCAATTAGAGACAAAAAATCATTTACATGCACATGGCGGTATTTGCATATGGTTAGATGCCAAAATATGAAGAACAAAATAGTTTTGGTTTTTCACCTCAAAACAGATACACTACTTAAGACATAAAGAGGAGCAATCAGTATAATCAAATACATAGGAAGTACTATTTAAGAAGAATGATTAAATAGAGTAAGCCTGTTCAGCTTCTTACAAAGGGGAGATGTGACGGAACTCCATATAGTCATTAGAGAATGAAAAAACTGACTAGGGATAATATCTAATATCTAAATATCTATCCAGGACCATTAAATAAACAGATATTGCCTTTGCAACACAAATTCTGTTAGCCTCAAATCACTGGAGCTGGATCAACATCCAAAGAGAAAAATCACTATATACTTCTCTTATTCTCATTTTCTTCTTCGGTATCTGCTGTCGTCCAGCACTGTATGATACGGAGCTAGACAGACCCCTGGTCAGAGCTGGTGTGGCCCTACTTAATATGGAGACAAGGGGGCCAAGCGCCATGGACTATTGCACTTCAACACTCTTTTTTCCTCTTCTTATTGACAGAAACGTTCTTCTTTACATTACTGTATTAAAACCGGATGCAAGGACGGCACTTATAAATTATTATCCTTGAATTGCCTAATTATGCTGTTCAGAATATAAGTAGTTTGTATGCAGAACGTACATGCATTATGATATTCACTGAACAGAGGGACCACTGGCAGCAACTATGGACACTAATGAGCTACAGCTGAAGTGTAAAGATGCAGTATTGTTCCTGGGTAAATGTTTGCTGGGCAAAGAAGTTTGACAATGAAATAAATTGCTTCCCTGAAGGGGGGAGGTGGAGTCTCTAACTTGCGATTTTTATGATGGAAACCATCCCCAAATAGGTGCCTGGCTCAAGTAAATCTCCCATTCTCAACCCGCTGTCTTCCCTCCTCTCCATCACAACACTTAATGGTAACAATAATTTATCTACTACTGTACAGTAGGTGTTCAGCCTGACTTATACACACACATGTTTAGATTATTCACTAGCCAATAACCTTGCCAATGCTCACCAAAACTCTGGTATGAAAAAAAACCCCAACATGACACATAGGCTGGAGAATTTTTGGTTTAAAGAACTTAAAAATTGTTCATAAGCCTGGAAAGAATTTTTGTTCAGAATAAAGGGCAAATGCTGTCCTTTTAATTATCAACATTTATCTCTGGGACAAGAACGTCAGGTATATCATATAGGAGATTCTTTTAATATAGAGGACAGATGGCAACGTCACTCCTGGGACTTACTTAGACTGCCCCAGAAACAAAACAAAAGAAAACAAAACAAAAATATCTCATAATTTTAAAAGGCTTTGAGAATTCCCACAGGAACGCTGGTCTGGATACAAGAAAGCTTGACTGCTCTGTTTGCAAAGCAAACGATAAAGCATGTCAGGAAAGTACAGAAGCTCTTCAGGACTAAAATGTACAAAATTAACTTAAAGAACATGTTTCCTTGCCATCTACATGGGCAGAATCAGGCACAACTGACTTTGTTTTTGGAAAGAGAATTCGTTACCAGAATTTCTGATGATGTAATATGTAAGCACAATGTGGCAGGCAGCAATGCTTAGGAAAGAGGTAATTTCCTTGCTTTGAGACATAAAAATATTTCAATAAACTAATAAAACCAAAGTAAATTTCATAGTACTTAAAAGCATTTCTGCTTGTCTTAAAATCATATATGCAGCGATATACGCATGTGGTATTTCATGGGCATGGTTCATACCTCTCTTACAGAGTGTTAATATCATAAGCAGTGAATCAACACTTTTTGCTTGAGTGTTAATACTATTAATGTCCTGGTGGGTAAAACAGCGAGAAGCAAACCAGTTCTCTAAACTGTCTCTGACAATAGTTAGCCTTCCTTACCCTTGGCTTTCAGCACAGTAAAATCATTTACTTTTTAAAATATTTCTCATGGAAAGACCAACAGACTGAATAAAAAGAAGGTTAATACTAGTTTAAGAAAACTGGAAGAGATACTGCATGCAACAGCATTAATCGAATACTCTGCAATTGCAAAGTAACGCGATAACTCCTGAGAGTTTACACTTCTGCAACAAAAATCAGAATATAGACGACTGAATGATTTTTATCTCCACTTCTGGTGCTTTGGGCCACAAATGAAAACCTCCATCTCTCCTGGTTCTCTTTACATTCATTCCAAAAGCCCAAAACAATAAGTTTCATAATTTTTTCTTAAGCTTCTATATGTAAAAAAAAGAAATAATGCAAATATTTTTCCTCCTCCATTCTAGACCAAAGTTTCAGAACAGCAGTATTTTATATTGCACCTTCGAAGGGCTCTCTAAATAATTAAACCATTCAGCTCCATTCCTAAGTAAAAAAAACATATAGGACGAGCCGAGCTAGCAATATAGGATTTGCCCCTCTCTGAATTAATCCAATTATTCAAATGTCAGTTATAACTGTCAGAGAGCAGTTCCTTGGGCTGGACCAAACTGTTAAAAATTAAAACTGTTTTACCTCGTTTAGTCTCTCTGCCTTTTTAATGTAAAATCCATGGTCTTGACAAAAAGTTGTGGGATTTGACACCCAATGCAACACAACCCTATTTCTGTCATACATGCATAATTCACTTTGGAAATCTGCACTTGCTTTAAAATATTACTAAAATATACATGTAACATATGCTAATTTAGCCGCACTGGCTTGTAAGCTTCAGCCACTAGGTTATATGTAAACTTTGCCAAGTGCATACACTGTACATAAAGGGATTATAAATGAAAGAAAAGATCACTGTCCCTAGCTCTCAGTTTCCAGCCTTGGCCAAACTGACAGCCCCAAATCCCAGCAACATCTAACATGCCCTTCCTGTGGAGAAGACAGCCTGTTCTCAGAGTCTTAATTACATCCCAGCTGACTGCCCAGCGTTGCCAAAATCAGGCAACAAACGATGCACCTTCACTTGCAATATGGTCTGCTAAACAGACTCCCAGTCACACAGAAAGAAACTTTCACAACAAGGAGAAATAAAGGGACAAGCTAGAGAAGGAGGGAGAGGGCAAGCAGCAATCAAGGCAAGGAAAAAGCCTCTTCGCAGGCTCCTCGGGGACCAGCGAGCAGCAGCATGTAACAAACAAGGCTATCCCTGGCTCAAAGCAAACCCGCAGCCCAAGGTGCCTCACGCCAAGGACTGCTGTTCTCCAAGATGGGCCACTGTAACTAAGGCTCGATAGATTAATGATTGTTAAGGAAGGCTAACCAACCCCACACTGCTCAGGCCATTATAATTACAGAAGAACAGCATGCCGCATTCTGCAATCGCAAATGGTATCATATGTTTTCCTGGCTGGCTTGCAGGAGGAGCTTTATTTACCCAGACGAAACACGAGAACTGTAGATTTAAAGCAACAGAATTTTAAAATGAGAATTAACAGCATTACATGTGTTTCTGGATACCAGTAGCACAAAAGTTATGTTCAGATCTGTTTTAGCTTGCCGACCTACTAAGACCAAGGTCTCTGTGATGGAGAATACTTGCCTGTCCGCTTTGAGGCAGAGGATTATACTTAAAATATTTAAAACATTGAAAACATTGTATTTTCTTAATTCAGATAACTCAATTTTACAAAAGTGCTAATAAAGGACTTCATTTTACTAAGACAATACGCCTTTTTTAGTATCTGTGAAATAAAACGTGAGTCATTAAAAGTGCTAAGAAATGCAGAGATTATTTTCTACTAATTCAAAGAATATTAATAATCAGAATTATTTCAGTTAGCTTCCAGAAGGACGACTTCACACCTTTTCTCACAATCTTTGTTATATGCAAATGTATCATTACCTTCTAGAAATATCAGGTAGACACTGACATTCATTAAATATTTCCAGAATAGCTTACAATGTTAAAAGATATATATTTTAGGTTATTCCAAATACAGAGGTATCCACTCACTCAATAAAGCTGGGTAATTCTACCAAAACATTACATTTCATTTTTATACTTGCATCCTTCTCCAAGACACATTTGATGAACCAGCATAATACGGTGTGTGTGTGTGTGTGTATGTATATACACACACACACACATACATATATACACATACATACATATATATACATATATATATATGAATGACACTTTTACTGAAACAGGTATCTACTCCACCAATTTGATAATACTCCTTCCATTATAGTGTTTTCTTTCCATCTTTAAACATTTATATGATGGACCATCTGCTTCCAAAAGAGTCAAAGAATTTTTGCCACTGACTTCATTGGGAACAAAACTAAGCCTGGCTGCATACTATACAAACCAACAAGGATATGCCACAGACAATAAATCTTAATGCTTTATGAGTAAGGTTAAATTTATCTCGTGGAAATAGTTCCAGAGATGTCAACCTTATTGACATAAGTCTGCAGGATAGAACCCAAACATAACAACTTGCACACAATCTAATTGTACATTTTTCCCTTTCTAGCACTTAATACAAAAAAAGAATTATAAATATCAATTATAAAATATCAATTATGTAGTCAGAGTACATAGCATTTAAGTCAAGGATTAAAGTTACTACCTTTTAATATAAACCTATTAAGAAATATTCTTTAGAACGCAAGACTATTTTCATCAATACCTCAATCAGAAAAAAATTAGCTGAGTTCAGAAGACTGTGCTTGACAGAAGGTACACTCCCACTACTTTAGTACAGAACTAAGTCTGTATTCTTACATTTTAATCTTCAGCTCTGAAACCTATCATATAGGATGGAAGTTGCCTATCAAAACACAGGTTAGCATCAGATGCTTTGCAGTGCCATAAAAATCACAGAATTGTTGCCATGGTTTATCTGCAAATATGGCAAACATTCATTAATTCTTGCATATGCTTGCTGTTAAGTATTGCCATTCTCTTCTCCACAGACATGCAAAAACTACGACAGTAATACGACTACAGTCCAAATGGGAAGAAGGGTTCCTCTGTGATTAAGGTGACATCAAACTACTACTTGTGCAATCTGGGAAGAAATACTGTTATTTCTATCTCAGGATTTCTGTTATGCTAGAAACAGGGACCATATAAGACAAAAATTTAGATAGATGTATGTGTGTACAACCTCTCATCTGGATCTGCTGATACATTTTGGACCTTAATGAAACCAATGAAAAGCCTCCTTACTGTATCAGCAATCACAGCACAGAATTGGTGTCCTGAAGATGGTTCTGAAAGATGGAAGGCAAACATTTACAAGCAAGTATGACTTATCAGACTATGACTATTTACTTTAATAGATATCTAAATTTAGATTTGTTGCATTCATTTGTTGCATTCTAAGAATATTCTGGGTTCAGGCTTTCTTGGATGAAGATATACAACTAAATTAAGGAAACACATGAAGTTCATTTTATTCTGTAATATTACTGTTGGCATGAATTCACAGGGAAAAGAACTCCCCTCCCTTGGATTTTGGTGATATATTGTTCCTGGGAACAACTCGGGAAGTTGGGACTTGAGAAGGAAATGCATCCTTCAGGGTTGGACGTCAAAAGTGGCACCCTCTCAGCAGACAGACCTAGCTAAAACTCCTTATTTAGTCGTTGAAAAAGTGGTGCGTTGAAGGGAGAAAAAAGCCTGATGTATTCAAAAGGCCACAGGGTCCTGTACTCTTTCAGATTGTGTCCATACTAGAAAGCTATACTGATGTAAGCATAGTAGTGTATAAATAAGATTATATGTTGCCCTTAGCATAGAAAACTGCCTATCAGTGTGATGGTGCTTCACAGCAATCAAATCGCTCTTAAAACTGTATGACTACTGATACCTTTATACTGCTGTAACAGTATCCACGTTATGGACATTAACTATATCTCTGCAGAACTTTACTGTAGTTCTACCAGTTTATTACTTTGACAGAAAATAACTCCTCTAAATAACACTACTATAATATCTAACTTGTAATTGCTAACTTAACTTTGAAAATATTGAAGCATTTCTCTTCCTTTCCAAAGTCCTACGCACATAAGTTCATTATACTTTTGCTTTACTTCAAGAATTCTGATTTTACTCTCTCACAAAATATGGAAGCATAAAAATTCCTTCATGGTTTTTTTCCCACTTCCCTATTGTCTTTTATATAAGTCTTGCCTCCCCTCTTCACAGATTCACAGACATTTTTTTTACTGCTTGAACCAGAAAATACTTTTAAAAATTCTTTTTTTCATACTTCTGTGAACTATGTTTTCAAACTGAAAACCTACAGACCTTCTGTGGCAGCCTCTGTATAGGAATATGGGGAGCTAAAGAAGCCCAAGAGGCCTTCTGACTTTGCAGGCAGATGACCATTCACAGGATCTGCCAAAAAATTCAGCTTTTCAGTGCAAGAAATATCTACAAAAATATTTTCACTCCACAGTTCTACCTCCCTCCTGAGACAAGCAAAGACTAGTAGGCCTAGGCAGTCACACAAGGGATCGTACACAGTACCTTTCACAGTAATGTAGTAATTCCCTTGTGTTCCTGACACTTCCATTAAGCCATGCTTCCCTCTGCAGATCTTGGGGCATGACTTCTTTTTTTAACTTAGTTTAAGAAATAATAGAGGACTTTTAGACTTTTTTTTTTTTTCCCCAGACCTCTAAAAATGAGAGAAAAGTTGCCATGTATATATTTGTTTCTAGCACTGGTGAAATAGATTTCATTTACCTTAGAACACTTAACCAAATACAATTGTGGTTGCAAGTTAAAGTGCAGACCAACAGTTAAAAAAACAACATAGTGAGTACACCATAATATGTAAACTAGCCTTCAGAAAGCATAATTGACACTCAAGCAACTAAAAGATGATTTTGCTAGCCCATATTGAGAATATGATCTTAAGAATTTATCACTGGAAATGTCCAATTTTTTAATAGGGTGCCATGTACTTTCCTCTCCAAAATCACTTAGATCAAAAAGAAAAAAATTTATCTTAACCTCTGGCTGCTTTCACAAAAGGGTAAAAATTCAACATACACAATCTTCTTGAATCTGCTGAATATCAGAATATCAGGTGTTTTTTCTTTCCAAACTTTCATGGCATACAGCCCTTAGAACAACGTGCTACTGAAGAAGGAAGTGTGCATTATCTATCAGTCAACTACTCACATGGATAACCTTGACCCAGGAGGCTTACGGGGGTAGCGTGGGATTAATCCTCCAGATGGTATGCAGCGGTGGGGTTGCTGCAAAGCTTCATCATGGCAGCTGTGGAATGCATTTTAATTGGATAGCTGCACTGCTAAGAGCAGCACCATACTGGAGCCCACGACGTATGGATATGGACTTTCCTGAACACGCTGGATATTGTGGAATTTGAAGGTAAAAATTCACGTATCTGAACACGAATCTGAAAGATCTAAGTTTCAAAGAATTTACTTTTGCAGACTATAAAGATAGGTGTCTAAAGACCTGGGGAGGAAGAAAGCGAGGAAACGGTCAGAATGGCAAAGGGGAAGCAGAGGAAGGATGACGTAAGAATATTATCACAACACAGGAACAGCATTAAGGAAACAAATATAAATCTATGACCAGCAGACAACTGTTTATTCTCTTCAGTAAGTTGAATGCTGGTTAGGTTCTTTTTTTAATTTCTTTTCTTACAGCATGTTGCTTACTGTATAGAAGTTTGAATTATTAGTTATACAGATACATATTTGCTTTAGATTTGTAAATAAAGACACGGCATGTTTTTCCCTCCCTTACCTCTGGCTGTTGCCACAGATGTCCAGGATCTCAGCCCTGCAAACTCTGATTCGTAGATTATTTTATTTCTGTGAAAAGCCCTGAAGTTCTGGCCACATTGCCTGCTTAAAACAGTAAAATCTGTAGATTTACATGACACAATGCTGATTTTGCACCTCCTGGGCAAAATGAAAAATTTGAATACACCTCACTAAACTTATTGCACTGTACTTTTGCAAGACAACAAAATAAATTTATGGTGGAGCCCCACTTCCCAGGTTCATTCAACTGGAAGACTGCTGCTTCAGTGGGCACAATGGCAGCACAAAGGTTGCACTGCGGACGTGAATTCATGACATAAAAAGGTATAAGGTATTAAGAGACTTTTATAACAAGGTGGAAGATGCTGAGACCTTCCTGGAGATGCAGGTCTCTTCTCCTGAATCTTTGGAAGACATGCACGTATCTTTTTGTTAAGTCATTTGCAAGTTCAGTACTAATCTCTCTTGTAAAAATATAACAGGACAGAAAAAGTCACATCATCCAAGCTCTTTCTGAAATGAACAGGATTAAAAATTGGGCATGGCTTAAGGAAAAATTCCTATTTCAAGAAGAAAATAACATTTTCACTGTTTTTTGGACGCAAATTAGCTGAAAAGGACACACACAAATAAAGCCAGAGACCTTTGAGGTCAAGCAGTCCGAGTTACAGCGCACATCAAACAGTAATCACACAACTGTTGTCTGGAGAAGGCTCGAGTTTAGTCGAGACAGATAGAAAGATTCCACTAAAATTGTACCTTCAAACTACCTGTGTAACTTTCTTACACAACAGACTTTACATAACTGTCAGGAGATGGCTCCTGGCATATAACTCAGCTTTGTCTCCATTAGTCTTGGCACATCATGCATATATTACACTATATAAAGACTAGTTACTTAAGTAGCCTCTGAAGTTCTACTTTTAGATTGTTTTCTTTGTTGTTACTTCTGCCATTTCCATGAAAACACGCTAACCAAAATAAAGCAATAGGCTTTCAGCTTGATGTTCTGATGAACATCAGCGGGAATATTAACTACACGTTCAGCAGTAATATCTCGTAAGTCAATTTCTGCCTGTCTTCAGTTACCTATTTGTTTGTCTATTTTCTTTTCAGTGATTACTTAATAATGCTAAACTGAGGTAAAATATATAGACTTATAAATAAGTCATGCTTTATCAGCATGATCTGAGTAATTAAGCTATTTTCACAGACATCTCATGTCACACAGAAATTCCAAATATACTGGAGTGTTGAGTCTGGAGTTTCCAGTTCATTGCATTAAAGACGGATCTAAAGATGCAGGAAGAATTGCAGCTCGCTGAGTCAGGCCCACTTGAACACGGAGCAATGAAAATTAGCTACGACAGCACAACTACTGGGAACTTCTACCTACGTATCTTGTATTTTCAAAAAACTATGTAAATATTATGGGACTGATACTTCAGGCTAAACAAAATACTCATGCCTAGTCCTGAAGAGCACAACCATCACGAGTGCTTTCTGTGTTATGGGATGACATGCCCAAAGAACAGCTCGACATCTGAAGGAAATAATGCCATGATAACCTAGGGGTAAAGAAGGAAGAGATATGAAAAGCAGACCCATGAACGCAGGTTTCCACTAGCTAATTCTCTGGGAAAGGAAGTAAATAGCACTGCTTTCAGGCATTGCTTAGAGGTAATGTAATTGTTCCACTACTGATCAGTATGGAAATGAACCCAGCTGCAAACTCTGCGTTTGGGGTTTGTTTTTTTTTTTTTTTTTTTCTTCTCTTTGTACATAAAATAAGAACTACGCTTGTCTAGCTACAATTAACCAGTCACATCATCACCCAAATGTCCTGAGCTTGAAAATCACATCCATCTTTTTAGCCCAATCAACTGCAGTGGCAGGCTTTAAGTGGATTATTTGCTTTTAGTGTTAAAAGGTAAAGGGTGTCACAGAGAGAGAGGAGTTTTTAGGTGTTCTAAGAGACCATCTGCCTTTCCTACTCTGCAATGAAAATGATGCTGAAATACAGCTCCTGCGAACAATTGGGCCTTCTAGGACTTACATCCTTAATAATACACTGTACAGAAAAAGCAGAAATAATCAAACCTATTTCTCTCAGACTGAGAAATAAGGAGTACAAGCTACTGATGAAAGCAATGAAGAACTTGCGCGATCCACTAGGAATGAAAGGCCTTATAAATCATCAGCCGTTAAGGATAAACTTCTAAAATGAACAGTATAACTACATATCCAAGAGCTCCTAAAGAGCAGGATGAGAGGATTTTTTTTGGCTTGCTGTTCACTTTCAGATTTTAAACATTAGGACCCCAGAGCAACTTCACAATATTGGAAGAACAGGCCTAAAGTACACAACTGCAGGTAGTGCAGAGCCCCAGGCTAACATCACATTAGGTGTACACAGCTTTTTGAACCCAAGACAGCAGCTTATAGATCTTATGGCTCTTATAGAGCTCAGTCTGTCAAGCTGCTCAGAAAAAAGACAGAAAAGTGAAGTAATTACTGTACAGAAGTACTTCTGTAGAGAGATTTTACTGGGCACTAAGGGTTTTTTTTCCTATCTAGCAGAGAAAACTGTAGTAAATACTAAAGACTAAAAAATTGCTGAGGCCAAATATTCAAACAGAAAATAGGACTTTTAAATTGTGAGGATGATTAACAATTGAATTAAATTACTACAGGGAGTGGTAGATTCTCCATTTCATGTTGTCCCCAGACCAATGGATATCCTTCTAAATATCCCAGCATTTACAGCTGAAGACAAATCACTGGATTCAATATAGGGAAAACCAAGTGGAATATAATGCTTTATGATATACAGGAGGTCAAACTAGTTGATCTCAAGGTCCCTTCTGGCCTTAAACTCTATGAATCACAGAACAAGAACACAGAACAAATACAAGAGACTGAAAATAAACCACTAAGTCTTTTTTAATGTTTGCTCTTTCAAACAGAACTGAATCCAACTCTGTAATTTCAGCCCTACTTTAATTTTACCAATGACATCCAATTCTTTTGAAGTACTGTTTGAAAGTGTACTAAATTTGCATTCAAAATATTTGTTTAAAACAACAGTAAATAAAACCACAAAGGCAAAATTTATCTGCATTACTCGAAGGTTTCAGACTTCAAAATGGCATTCCTTTTAGATGAAGGAAATACATCACCCTACTATAGTATTCTGTTAAGCATAATCCTTGAATCCGGCTCTGAACATCCACTTAAATGTGCTTTTGGTGAATGCACAAGAGGAATGCCATACTCATTCAGCATCCATAAATCAACTTGAATAATTTAATACCTGTTGAAATTTTCCTCCAATTTATTATATGAAATAATAACATGAGAAGTAATTACAATAAAGAAAAAGTTCACGTGCAACAGCATTAGTTCAACATCTAGGATCAAGTGTCAGTGGAGATTAACAAATTTCATTCATTTTATCTCCAGTACTGGAGACACGCTGCTCCTAGCTCTAATAGTCGGGAATGTCTGTTAGTTAAATGACTTTGTAAAGGCAGTCAAGTGAGGGCAGACAGCGACAGTTTAATTAGGGAGCTTGCTATAACTCTATCTGGGAGCTGTAGGCACTGGACTAGAACAAGTGTAAAACTGCACTCAGTACTGACTAGCAAAAAAAAAACCTCCCTAAAACGCTGCACATGCACACATACACACACAAAGAAAACCCTAAGAAGATACTTTCAATGGCAGGTTCTCTCATTTATTCTGGCGTCAGGTTGGCTACAGGTGAACAGGAGCAACATAAGCGCTGCAGCAGAAGAAAGGTGAGGTTAAGAGAGCAATCACTTATCTTGTATTGATTTCTGGACACTATGTCCTAGATACATTCCCAGATAGAATGGCAGCTTTCTGTTGTGTGTCGCTAAGAGAAGAAAATGACTAGCACCAGTAGCCACTGTTTTCCTATCATATTTCCTTTTAGAAACACGGCACACGTAGAATTTTATTCAGACCAGGAAATCCAAACAAGTTTATCACAGAAAAGGAGGGTTAGGGGATGGTTAATCAGCCATTTGTCTTTGCTGCTGGGTAGCTGGAAGTCAAGGGGTCAAAAACGAGCACAATTGGACCATTTGGTTTTATCTCAGGTAACCCTACATCTCTGGTAATTGAACCCATTTCACTCGGTCAGAGTTCCTGTCACTCATATTCAATGTCTGTCATTACTGAGAAATGCTTCATGACATATTACACTGACAGAACCACCACGGCAAGACTGGAAAGAATCCCCAGGCACCGCAAGCAGAAGACAATGGAAGCTTCTTTCAGACCAGTGATGTTTAACATTTTATATGCTGACATTGCAGCTGTAACCACAATATCACCAAAGTTTAGCAAATGGAAGATATAAAAATCCACAGTTTATCTGCTACAGGGACTAGCAGGCAACATCAGAAATAAAACAAACTGGCAGCTCCAAGGTTACCTGTACAAAACACTAAAACTCTTACAAGAAGTTATATGCGTTATTATGTGTATTAACACATGTACTTAATAATGGACCCAAATATGATATTTATTTTATCTCTAACAAGCTTTATTAACATTTTCTTAGCTATAACAATCCAAATCCTCTTGTTTCTTCTACAGTTTCTCTACTTAAAAACTGAAAAGCATAAAGAGGAAGCCTAACGTGCATATCCTGCAATGTGTTGAAGACGAGGGAAAACACCCTGACTCGTTAAAACTTCTGAAATAGTCCTGTACACAGAAATTCTAACTGCAAAGATGCCACAATTATCCCCTCAGGTTTCAACTTCATAATCTTTATAACAGACCCCTTAATTCGTTTTTTTTTTTTTTTTTTTTTCCCCCATAGAGGCATCACTAACTTTGTGAGGTCATCTCTGTTGTGTTTGACAGGCACACCACTTAGCAGCATACTTGACTTATTCAAGCCACCTTCATTGGACCATGTAAAAACTTCTTCTACTTGTGATACAACATGTCTCTCACTCCAGAGGCTGAGAATTATACAAATATTTTAAATACACATTTCTATTCTATTAACACATTCATTAGCAGAAAAAGTGGATAAAAATTGGGAGACTTGGACCAGGAGAGGGGAAAAAACAAAAAAGTATTGAAAATTTCACTGACATCTTAATAGGTTTAATACAATTTTATCTTCTTTACTAAAGAACACGGAAGCAAGGTATCTAGCATGTTGTTCAACTAAATCTCTTCAAGTAACTGATGTGAAAACTGACTTCACTATATTTAAAATTTAATTTCTAAGTGCCATCTTTAAACTAAAATAGTTATTAGATTCCCAAAACCATTTGCCGGGTACCAAATCCAAGTATTAGGACTATACTAGCTACAACCTAATATTTGTAGCAATTTTTTCTACTGCTTTTGTGATATCTAGAGTAAACAGAGGAGAGAAATAATTCTTTTCACTCTCAAATTTGATAGAGTCCCAGAATTTTGGCTGAGATCAGTTACACTAAACACTCATAACCTCAAATACCACAGGAACATCAATTGTGTGGAGAGTAAACTTCCATCCTAAGATCATAACAAATTCTACACAGAGTAAGTAAACAACAATGGAAACATATCCTTAAATTAGACCTCTCACATTTTATGCAATGAACGTTGATTAATTTATAGAATGAATTGCATTAAGTCAGATTTGTCCACAGCTCTCATGCAACAAGCTACTAGTTCTTTTAAAATCAGGAGTTGCTAGGAAAAAATTTGCCTTTAGCATTACTCACTATGAGCAAAAAAACCATGAGTGTGGAATATAAAGTTATCTTAAACTAACAAATTACTCTGAAAAAAAAATCTGAGA
This sequence comes from Struthio camelus, assembly GCF_040807025.1. NCBI lineage: Eukaryota > Metazoa > Chordata > Aves > Struthioniformes > Struthionidae > Struthio > Struthio camelus. The sequence goes on along the minus strand of NC_090951.1, from coordinate 19,025,562 downwards.
ATATATTGCTTTATAGTTATAAAAGTTATAATATTAACTAAAATATATGATTTCTAAAACAACTATTATTTCTACTAAGAGAATAATTTGTTTTACATTGTGAAGTTTACATTCACCCACATAATCTTAAATAGATTTAGAAACAGCAGTAAAAACAGTTAGGATATCCAATAAGAAATCTATGGCAAAGAATAACACAATAATTCGGCCATTAGGAAATCTGGCACAATAACCATTATCTTGTCGTCATAAAGTAAGATAATACACCACTAAGCCCTCCAGGCTGGATTTTTATACTGTATTTACATGCTAAAAGTCTTCTTGGAACTAGATGCTTCATTTCAAAGCTCCAAAATTCTACTCTCCTGTACCTGGCTCCATCCAGCCAACCATTCCTTCCCTTCTACCTACACTGAGTAAGATCAAGCAATGAACTCAATTCCAGATTTCAGAGTACTATGGCCAAGGAATCAAAATGAATGATATTCAGGTCTACAGCCTAGCAGGGAAAAATGTGTTGCAACAATTTTTCTAATGCTGAAATACCGTATCACCAAATGTTCCTGTCAAGGCATGGTTTAATTACTTTGGCACCCATGCCACTTATAATCACCTGTCATTAGCAACAATGCTTGCATCTGTTTACACGTCTGTCAGAAATGCCAGCCCAGCTGAAGTCTAAGAATAAGACAACTTTTACTAGGACTTGACCCCAGATGTGGAAAGGTCATCCTAAGGTTATCTATCCTTGGAGTGAAACACGTAGAAAAATAAAAAGGTACCTTATTAATTCCTTCGTTTATAATCCATTCAGTTACTTCTGTATGGAAATAAAATGCTCTAAGCTAAAGCAATACCTTTAATATTTCAAAATTCTATTTCCTATAACTTTTTTGGGGAGGAGGGGGAATAGATTTTTGTGGAACATTTTCCAAATTTAGTTTCCCTTTACCCAGAACACATTTGCTCTAGTTCATTAAATTATTTATTTATTGATTAGCCATTTTCCTCAAAGGCAACCCTGAATCCAGAACAAGTAACTAAATGCTCACTCATCTTTATATGTGGTATTACTTTTAAATATAACAGTAGAGCAAGCAAGCCAAGTGAATATTTTAAAAAGCTAAGAGTCCTTAGGCAGCAACATTGTGTAAATTTCAGGTCTTGCTGGACTACAAATCCAAATGTCATAAAGCACTATCTTCATCCTAACTCCAGTAATGTGCATTTTAAGCTGGCTGCTTTAATAACTGATGTTAATTGCCTTCTCAGAAAGTGATGCATTTTTCAGCTATTTCATACTATATCTGGTTTGGGATTTCTTCCACACAGAGCAATCTCTCTACCAAGGTAAACAGTTCTGTCCACTGCGTCATCTCTATGGATGATAAAGGACATTCTGTGGATTTCTGAAGTACTGGAAGCCATTAGTATATTAGTCTTGGAGGTTCATCTAGCTGTTGAGTTGAAATTCATAGCAAACATTTTCTTTATGAGTAGCGGAGTAGAGAAAACTAGATAATAATCTACTACACAAAAAATAAGTGCTAAAGAATTGTATCTATAGATAGGATAAGAAGAGATACGAGACAATGTGCATTTTTGTGACAGGCATTTAAACTAGATCCTAGTTACTGATTATTTCATTCGTTTTTATTCATAACGAATAACACCAGAAAGCTCTCATCCTCACATGCACACTCTGGCAGAGGGCACACTCTCTACACATGGCTTACCATGGTAATTTTCTATAGACTACACACATCTGTTACAAAGATAGTCATACATCAGATAAAGACAATGTTCAAAGTTCTAACTTTCAAATGTAAAGAACGCAGTACTACAATGTTTTTGTCATACCCTTTGCTCAATGTGGATTCTGCAAACGTGATGGCTCTCTCCTCATCGTTATACATACTACCTAGCAATTTCATCCAGGAATTTCAAAGTGCTATATGAGGTGGAATAAACTGTCAAAGCTACATACAAAAGCCTTATTTAGAGATATGGAGCAATTAAACCATTGCTCTATACCTCAAGTTATTTAAAGTAAGAGGACAGGGCAAGACAGGACAAATTCTGAATGATATCCTGGCAAACTCTGCTTAGTAGAAGGATTCATTATGTTTCAATTCAGTAAACGTGTAAGGAAATCAGGTGCATGTATGCATATGCATGTTGGGTAGGATGGTAGGGAAATAAATTAACATAGCAAAATGAAGTGAAAGAACTTATTGTAATACTTTTCATAATTCTATGAATAAGATCTCTGGAAGCAAAATACGTTTATTTGCAATGTTTCTGTGCTGGGCAACTGGAACACTTATTGTTAGCTATTCTAGCTATTTGGCAAATAACTCTAGAACAAGTACACACGTAAATTATGGAAGCAATCTTATCGCTCAGTCCTGCAAATACTAACTGCTGCAACACTTAATCTTATAAGCACAGTAAGTTAGCTCTGCTTTTATTTCGAAGTGTTTTGAAGGCTCAAACTCAATCCATGCCAGCAGTCTAACTGTAATGCCCCACACAGAATAGATACGCACTTGTCCTTTCCTTTCTACAAGCGCACATAACAGCATCACAGGTATCAGTGCATTCTGGCTAATACCTGGAGGACTGGAGGTAGCTTACTGTATGCACTACTTCTAGCAAATTAATGCAAACATGCTCTTCAGTTGGCAAATCAAGGGAGTTTACTGCACAACTATTTCTACATCTTTATATCACCGTTGAAAATAAAAGCTTGCAGATGTTACAGAAACATGCAGCTACAGTGAATATTACAATTTAAATGCACTTTCTGTCCTTTAAAATAGACGAAACAAAGCCAAGAACTCTTTGGCTTTACATTCTAGTGAAATCCAAACTGGTCTGAATGACTATAAGTGGTTACTGTTTGTCTTGGCTCCTACCTATATCAGATTCAGACTGAAGAATCTTAGTGAAGAAATTATATGGGATAAAATGGATATTTCTAAATTACAAGACTGCAATGCCAGTGGCTCAGTATATCAGTTTTCTGTTTCATCTAAGCCTGCTGTAGAGAAAATTGTGGGATCTGACAACAAAGGATCGAAAACATTTACTTTCATGAGCCAAAAGCTTCTTGCTTTGATTATATTGGAGATAAAAAACCAGATCAAGATCAGTTACATTTTGTTAATGACTCAAATGGGCATAGGTTACCAACAGAATGAGGATTCATTTTTAAGTGCACTCAATTTAAAAAGTATACAATTGAAGTTAGATTAATCTAATGCTAAATTTTAATCCTAAAATTCTTGTTTGTGTTTTTCAAGTAATTTTTAGATTCATAACATTAGGAATGTTCATAACATTCATAACATTAAGCAGCAGCTAGCACTGCTGCCATGCCTTCAGTTTAATGGGGAGACATGACTCTAAGGACAGCCAGTGCAGAACTGCATAGAAGCGGTATTCTTTGTTTTTTATTTGATGTTAGGGGCACAAACACGGCCTGGCTATAGGGCCAGGAAGATATGCTAGCCTCCAGGGCCGAAGCAGGACACAGCACCACCTATGGGAGTAAAACTGACCAGTATGGCCAGCTTTTATTTCACTTGCTTTATGAGCTAATCAGCACAACCGCATTAACAAGGAGAAAGATATAATCTGCCATGCGTAGGATGCACAGGAGAGTGAAAACTCCTTCCTCAAGATTTGTAGCGAAGCCATAACTGAGATCTAGATGAGGAACATCATAATTACAACTTCAGCTGTATCATAATACAATACTATTAACACTGATATGCAGTGTCCTACTGGTGATGCACAGTTGGCTGAAGGCAGGTATAATACTGTTGGCACGTAACAATACCAAAGGTGTGTCACAGACCAGGGCAATCAGGCGCTGAGGATGCGTGCTTCCACATGGCAATTCAAGCAAGTCAAGACACCCAACCACCAAGGTAACCAGTCTGCTACCCGTACTCATCAGTGACACGGCAGGATTTCTTGAGAATCACAGAAAAAAAAATATTGATAGAGGATTCGGCGATTCGTAAGCTGAGAATCTCTGTGGACAATCTACACAGAATAAGAGAGAGGGGGGCATCATTTCCTGGCTTAAATTGAACTATAAATTCTATAGAATATGGACCATCCACTATTCTTCTAATGTTTCCACAATCAGCCTGTGATGGATAGCTTAAAACACAGCATTATTCATTTATTCCAGATTATCAGGTCTGTTATACCTTCTCATAACATATGATACATCTGACTGGGAAAGAAATGCATTAATACAATGTAATGCTTAAGGAGGCAAGATTGGGGTAGGGGTGCAGGAACAGAGAGAGAATAGAAAATTCCTGAAAATAAGCCCTCCCCTTACAGTCTTTGTTGAAAATACTGAAATTTACAGGGAAAATCTGAAGGAGAAGAAAGTGAAATATTTTCTCTTAGAATGAATAAAAAACAATTTGCTGAGTAATATTTAAAACGCTACCACCACTGTGACGTCAATTAATCAAAACATGTTCTATAGCTATTTCAAACAATGCAGTAGTCAACCATTACAATTTCTGTTTTAAAACACTATACAAATATATAAGAAGATGCAACCTGTTTTCAGGTCACTATTTACATATTATTTCTAAGGCCTGATGTAACATTCTTTTCATTGTCCAGTCAAAAATTTTTTTTTCTTTTTCAAATTTTAGAGATACATTAACATTCAAAAAAATATATATATAAGCAACTACATTAGCATCCAATGCAGCTCTGTATCGAAAACTAGATGCATTCAAAAGTTTAAACAAGATTCCAAGAGTCACTGCAGAAGACAGGCTGTTTCTCCTGATATCACTAAACACAACTCTATAGGTCTTCCATGCAAAAAAAAAAAAAAAAAAAAAAAAAAAAACACTGTAGCAGATCATATGATTAGTTTACAAAATTATTAATAAAAAAATTAGTAATTGCTGGAACTTTTCCACTGTATTTCTGTACCTGACAATCCTGAGCCTACAAAAACAGTCAGGTTCCAAAAGCTGTGTGCACACCTGTGTGTGTGCATGCGTTTATAAATGTGTGCATATATAAATACACACACACACATATATTTGCTTTTATGAGGTACGTTCTGAAGCTTTTTTTTTTTTAAGCAGCTATGAAATGAATGAAAGCTGAGACATTTAATCACAGGTCTATAAAAGCTAATGCTCTGAGAAAACCATGAAATACCAAGAGACAAGAAAAAAATGCTGATAACATCATTACTGTCTATAGCACTGTTTACTTCCTTCAAACATCACAAGCCTGAGCTCCCATTACAAACTCTGTCCTTAAGAGCGTATGAAATTGTTACATGCTACCCCTCTCATTAGGCAGAGCGCGATACTGGCTAGTACTCATTACAGACCATAACAGTTAGCTATTACTAGTAGGCCTCCTTCTCAATGTGCTTCAGGGCCATTTACACAAAACCAATGTGTTCTCCTTTCACTCTACTATTCAGCAGCCACTAAAGGCGGGGTGTTACATAAGGCCCACCTCATTTTTTAAATCATAATTTAAGGTGGTACACACCTACCTAATCTTCAAGGATACTTCTTCCCATGAGATGTATTCAACCTCACAGGACAAAAAAATTCCTAGCCTGTATTTACTTGTAAAAACTCATTACCTTCACCATTTTCACTCTCCTGTAATTGAAATAATTTTTACAGAGCTCACAGATATTATAACTCAGGATTTCACTGAGAACAATCTGTTGTTTTAGTTTTCTGTCTTCCAGCACAGACGGTGATACTGGTTATATATTACTCTAAAAGGACATTTTTAATAACTATATCAATATGCAAGTACTAAACCCCCAAAGTTGCAGCTTTCTAAGAACGCTTTGTATTAGAAGAGATGGATGACTCCATGAAAGATAAGTTAGCATATTTACAGCAAATATATTACCAGAATATAACATTGGAAATAAAGCTTTCCAATTGCATCATTAGGTTTGCTACTGCGAGACATGCAGAGTACAAGAAAAGAAACACAGCTGCTTGTTTCTGTACAGTAGAGAGGTGCCCTGCATCTGAGCGTGCAAATATTTAGTAAGCCCTTAGTAGCGCGGGTGTAATGCTCACAATACCTATTGCTGAAATACATTCTCTAGGGACAGTTAACTATGGCAGGACATTGAGATCCTAACATGAGATCCTCATAATTCCCCATGAAGGGAAAGTCAGTACATTATTATTTCAATATAGTACTGATATTTAACAACAGGATCATAGCATTTGTGTTTTAATAATGGAGGCTGAACACCATAAGAGGATTTAAAGTATTAGTTTCTGACGGTGCAGTTTAAGCAACGCTTTACAAATTTTCAGCTTTTTTATTACTAGGCAATGTAACATGTCAACAAAGACCACATGTAATTATAAAATGGTTTTATTTGTAAACAACTCATTCATGTCCTTGCATGTTTCACTACTAACAACACACTTTTTATGCCATTTTCCAGCAGAAGCCACAGCTAATTGGGAAGAAAAAAGTAATTCACAAAACATTCCTTTTTTACCTTGACCAAAATGATACAAATGAACTTTGGAAGCTCTTGTATTTTTTTCAAGCGCTTTTAGAAACAGCTAGTAAAAGGAAATATTTTAATCACTCAATAAGAAGGTTTTTTGACACATGAAGACAAAAGCTTCAGGCCGTTTATTAAGAAGACTTCCTACTGTGTTGGGCTTTGTTTTATCTCATAATTAAAATCACACCTGAGCTGGGCCATCTGTGAGTTGTATTAAGTTTCTTACAAAACATGAAAACCCTTTTTCTTTTTTCCCATACAAACGCCAGTAAATCTTGTAGTTATTTTTGTGTGACACAGAAAAATAATATGCTTAAATAAAGGTCAGGCTTTGACCAAAAAAGTGACTAGACATAAACAAAATTCTTTTTCAGCATTCATAATCAATTGCGCCTCATAATAATCAATATGTTTTTAAAAATTGTACATGTAAGCATAAAAATGAAAAATTTTCTTGATGTTTGACAGTATGCTGCTTTCTTACATTTCTTTTGTAAGATAAAAGTTAGCCAAAGTTGAAAGAAAAAGAATTTTCAGGTTACTATTTTTCATATCAATTGGAGATAAGGGTATGCAGAAAAGGTCAGTCAGCACTTTTCAAGATTAGCAGCTATGTTAGTATGCTAACCTATGTTTAGGTTTTTGTGAGAAAATAAAATGTTATGTGTGTTTCATAAAGAAAGATACATTATAAAATGTTCAAGCTTTTTTTTTTTTCAGTGTATTCTGAAGAGAGGTTTCCTTAGGTAGACAGACATTGTGCAGAGGCAGAGAGAGAAAAATCTCTATATACAGTCCAAACTTATCAAAGCAAGTGCACGCCTCTACAACAAAATACTTTTGCGTTCATGGTTAAACTGAAGGACTAACAACAACGGGACTTAAATGCATGCTAAAAGTTAAATACAGTCACAGTGGTTTGCTTCAGACACATGGAAATTTAAACAGGTAAGTGATTCAAGTTACTTTACTGCAAACTATGTTCCCCTCAAAAACTATATTCGTGATACTATCATCTTGTTCAAAATTTCTGTTGGGCTGGGAATCAAAAAAGTTTTTGTCTCTTGATTATGTAACTTTAATTACACAAATTTGCATATAATTTTGGCAGTCCGAGCAATCCTACTCAAAATAGCTTTGAACTTCTCACCCAAGGCTAACTACATTACATGTTTGATTGGAAGGCTCTAAAATGGGGCTGAAGGACACGGTGATTTTCCATCTCAGAGCAACAAAAGAGCAAGGTATGTGAATATTGCAAAATAAATAATTTATTTCACAGCAAAATATACTATAAGAGAGGACAACAGGAGAGATAAGCCATACCCATGACTTGTTTTCATGGGTGAACCGAATAAGCAAAAGGTTCAACTGCATATAGAGCTCCACAGGATTCAACATGCACAGAGGTCCTCCCATTTTACTGGAAGTTTTGATTAATCTATTGCCATGTAAGAAACTCTAAAGTTATTTTTTCTATTAAGATAACATATCAAAGATTATGATTCCTTTTCTTTATAAAATTTTGAAGCATCAACCTTCACCTTTGATCCACACAAACCATCACTTTAATTTAAACCCTTTTGATATTTGCATACATTTGTGCTACAAAATGATTATTATTCTTAAAAAATGGACTGATAGTGCATTTGCAATTAGCAAATACATTTCATTCCAGTTTGTGTTTTTGTAATTACTTCTTTCACAACAAAAAAAGTCTGAATTCTCTGCGTGTCATACATAAAACTCTATAGCCATAAACAGAACTATTTTTTCCAAATGTGATTTAGACTCTAATTAATAGCTAACACTGAGACCATTTTGGAAATGCATTTCTTCTTCTTGGGTTGATGATATGAAAGAAAATATGGAATTATGTTAAGCAGGAAACAATGACTTTGTTTTAAATGTGCCTGTGACAACTGGCTGGTCTGGATCCAACTCTTAACTTGTCCTCTCCCCCATTATTTTACAGCTACTTCAATGCATCTTCCCAAATAATCAACAAGTTCACAATACCACATAGTTGGATGGCTTTCCAAATGAAGTTTTTCCTACTGAAGTCGGCCAGGAGCCAGGAAACAAAGGTACTTTATTCTGGGAAAGGTTTTCTTATTCAATTGCACAAAAAAAATATTGTTTTTAAAAGAGAATTATTTTGGTGATGCCAAATTACAATCAGAAAAGACTTTTCCAGTCAGATACGTTTACATTGTGACAAGTGTCACAACAGAAGTCTGAGAGTGCATCACAAGAATACGTGGAGGAGGTTTTCTAAAATCTGTGCCCTGAACTTGTTCTCCATTACACTGAATTTAATCAAGAGCAGCTCCCCTGAACTCAGTGGTGTTGCAACCAAACTGAGATGATGATGATTATGATAAAAAACAGGATACTTTCATACGTTATTAAGCAAAAAATCAATAAAAGGTACATTTTTAGATATTCAGTAATCTTATCATACCTTCAGAAACCAGTACGGGACATGAAAAATTCTGACTACTTCCCTGTCCCAAGCCATCTCAACCTATGCATATTCATCAAAGATTTAGAGACAACTCTACTACAGCAACGACAGACATTTCAGACACTTCCCAGTTATGATGCAGGGAGGGAGGGAGGGAGGGAGCGAGCGAGCACTCTGGCAATGCTGATGGATAATCTTTGTATAGTCATTGACATCCTATAAGGTTACTGATAACAATGTAGATGACCAGGTGAGGTAACAGCACATTTAATGGTGTATGCTAGACAAAGTCACCCTTTTTCCCCTGCCTCTCCTGTGGGAGGCAAGGAAAGGAGGAAGCAAGAAAGGACTCTCCTTCTGAGGAGCAACGCCTCTGGGACTACTGTTGAGGTAATCCAGTTTTTACACCTCACTTTGCCCAAGGCTATGCCTAATGCACAACTTGTCTCTGAATAACCTAAAGAGACAGGAATACAGTATTCTGGTCAGTTGAAACATAGGAGTTTCTTCTCTGAAGACACTGAAACACACATAGATGCCTCTGAGAAAAGAATGGGTTTCCACAAGATATTGCAGGGTGAACTTCCCACAAACTCCAAGGGAAAAGCAATAACGAGCATACATCAGAACTGTACTAACATGCACTCTCTAATCAGCCTTTCCCCCTCTTTTTGCAAAGGACACCAAAGTCGTCATTATTTTGAAAAATTTGCTTCAGTGTATAATAAACGATCAAAAATAATTAAAACTGAATGAAGACTGAAAACAAATGAACAACATACATTTTGATACATTATCCTTGCTGGTTTTCATTATTGTGTTTGTTCATTTTCTCCTTAATTCAATTCACAGTATTTACTCCGTTACAAGGGGTCTGCGCGTTCACATCTGCGCAGTGGTTGCCTATGGAACTACCTAAGTATCAGCTTTCAGTATTCCTCCTCATCTGCACTCCCAGCTGTAAATGAGGTTAGGAAACAACACTGTAAACAGAGAATTGCTTCTGAAAGTTAAGATAGCGGAGAAGAAAGGTCTCTCAGGAAATATGATTTGTACTTAGGTTTCCTTCTTAAAGGAACTCTCAAAGCTTAACAGTATTTACAACTAATGAAATACCAAATACAGAAGGAAGAGACATTAGCAAAATAAGGCATTATATGTAATGCTAATCTTGCATTATTACCATAAATAGCAGAATAAGGAATTGCAGTAATAATATAAGCTTACCATAAAAATATAAATAGCACTGAACGTTGAGCTCACTGTTCTGAGCAGCTGGTTGCCTTTTTTTTTTTTGTTAAAGAAAACCTTGCGTGTTTGAACAGGGTTTCCAATTCTTTCAGCAGAAACAGGGCACTCATACACCCACAGAGACGTCATAAATAAATCCAATATTAAACCACGCTCATTTATTTAGTGTGAAACTCTAACACAAATTACTTAGCAGTGAAATTGCACCTCCTCAAATTGTCTATGCGAAATACAAGTGAACAGATGAGCTCTTCCAAAGCCAAGCCCTTGCTACGATTAAACCAACGGTCATTTTACAAACCAGCGAGCTACTTCATGTGTGTCTATCGTGCTAATCATCTTTTCTCCGCTACCACAGCCCAACATAACAGCGAGTTATTTATAGAGTTATCTATCTTGCACTTTGCAGATGATGCCTAACATTATGACAACAGTGAAAAGGTCTCCGTACCTGCCTACCTAAAACAAGTTTCTGTAAAGTAATGAATAGAGACAGCTTGGGGACTATCCACCTGCACTGCCTGCCTTTTACTGCCTGCAAAGTGAAACCACAAGGGACTGGCAGAAGGTACTTGTCTGACAGGGCCAGGACAGCCTTTCTCCTCAGTGACAGCCTGGGCCTACCCTCTTAAACCTGACCCACCATAATTCCTTCACAAGGCAGCAGCGAGGCAGCTGACAGTAGCAGCTGCACCTCCTAAGCGAGATGGATGGAATTTTCATAACTAGTTCCCCAAGTTACATTTTACCTTCAAGATAATTTATGAGCTGCCGTGGAGCCTTGAAGAGACAATATGCTTGCCATAAAATTAACTGTAGCAGTCTTGTAGGTTATAATTAACACTGGGAGGGTAGCACCAACTGGATGAAACACATGGCATAATTGATGGTGAAACTGGAAATTAAGGAAGCTAACAATATCATTACTGCGCACATCACTTCAGTGAAACCTATGCTTTCCAGGGGTTAATTACAATCCCCTCCTAATGTACACATTCTGACGGGGAGCGGATGAGCGTCGCAGCTAGGGGGCGGCAGGTTTGCTGGCAAGGCCACCTTGCACCTGGACTGATGTATATATTGTTTTTGCCTGGAAGAGATATACATGTCAAAGCAGCAGCACCAGCACCTGAACATCTGGCAGCAGGCACACGGTAGCTTAGAGATAGATGATTGCTCAAGCCTCATAGAATATTTCATTTTCTCTGTAGCCAGCATACTTAACAGCAAAGAAGAAATCCTCTGCAAGATTTTGCTTAATGGCACACAGTATTAATTTAAAGGACCTGAGCAAAGAAAAACATTTAACTTTATGTTACGATAATGTAGCTGTGAATTAAAATTTTTTTCACGAGTGTATTATCATCTTGGTTATTGCATTTGTCTTTAGAAGCACGCAGAGCAATCTTTTTAGCATCTTGCCTGTCAAGGGGATACCGAACTGAAGATGCAATGCCCGTAAGCTAGTCAGTCAGAAATAAAACTATAAACTGCTGCCATTTTTGGGAAAGACAACATGCCATTCCTCTAACTATACCTAAGACTCTACTTCTAATCAAGGCTTAAGGGGCTTAAGGAATCATTAGTGTAATATATTTAGTTGAATTTCTCTCAAATTATTTTAATAAAGCTTTTTTTTTTTTTTTTGTCCCTGGACAAGATATGAGAAAACGTGCAGATAAATGATGCAACAGTGTCACCTACAGGCAAGTAAACAGTTAAGGAAAAAAATAAATAAATACACCACTCTTCAACAGTGCACCCTCTTCCTCCCAAATTCCCTCCCTCCTCTCCTCTCCATTCCACTCCCTCTCCCGACACCTGCAGTTAGGGTTTATCTAGATCTCCAAATATATAGGGAAGGGCAAATATCTAAAACACTTTTTGGATGCTCTAACACAAAATAGCTAGATCATATATGTGGTAAATTATGTATTATGATCATCCCAGTGCACAAATAGTGAGTCATCTGTTCTGGAGTAGACACGTTGATTATCTTACATCGTCTGCGCTCTTCTCGAAATCTACCTTTACTAGGCAATCAAAAATAATTCTGACTGGAAGATTTGCCAGAACTCAGAAGGACCAAGCATTGAACAGCCTCATTATTAGACATCTGATTGCTAAATTTGAATTGAAATACTATTTGGAGCTCAATAAGCAGGGAGAAGAAAAATCTTTCATTAATTTAGCATAGAGAGCAAGATCAATAACGATATTAGGAAACCAAATTGAGCAGACATCGCAAAACAACTTACACCCATTTTAGAAGTAAACCTTTTTTAGAGTTTGTGCCTAGGACCATTTTATTTACTCTTAAGAGATAATCAACAAATTCATGCAGTGGCAGGGAGATTTGCAGAAATAGCAAATTTAAAAATCTAATATTTGAAAATTCCAGAGGATAAATCGTGAATTAATGTTCACTCTGGATATCCAAATATTTTTTTCTGATTTAACTAGGGGTCATACCTACTACAAAGGTCACAATAACCCATGTTTTGTTGATTCCATTCAGACTGCTATTCTTCCCATAACTCCCAGAAATTAATTTGTAGGTCAGGAAATCATCTCCGAATTTATCTGATAGTTTTGATGAGAAAATGAGAAAATGTCAACATGCTAAAAAAAAATTGGCAAAAATTTTAAGATCAGAGTCTCATAAACTTGTACATTTCTGTCTCCTTTTTAAAGGATCATCATTTGGGCTAAATCTAACTCCACTAAATCCACAGGTATAGCTGATGGAAACATTCAGTTTATCTTTGTAAGAAGACTGGGACTGGTACACCCTCTTATTACCAACTCTAAAAATTCTCAGAACTCTCCTCTGTTGCCTGCAGAACACCCGCTCTCTCTTCTCCTAGTCTTAGTACCTCTACTTTAATACTTAATAGCCTTTCCTCAGCTTCCTCCATAAATCTTGTGTTTTGAGAGCGTCTGTATCAAAAAGATTTGCTGTGAAACATCTCATACTACCTTTTTACGTGTTACGATTATTTCTCTCAATTTTGAATGATATTACTAATATTCAGAGCTATTACTTTAATATGCTTCTTCCCTATGAACGCTATCTGCTCCATCATCAATCCAGGCCAGATAATCTCCAGTATACTGCACTATGGAAATATAAATAAACTGTAAATACAGGTATTGCATACATCTCAAAGTCTTCTCTGCTGGCCAAGTCACTCAAATTTTTTAGTAAGTTACAGTAGGATTTTCTTCTGCTACCGCTATATATGCTTTAAGGACGGTTTCCTTTTGGGGTCACTTACTAAAATAAGACAAAAAGTATGAAAACAATACATGTTACATAACAGCTCCCTGAGTTTTCTGTTTTTACAGAATATCTTAAGCAGAAGAAATCCAAACTTCCTTTATTATCTATTCCAAACATCATCACAGTTTATAATTCAATAATTGCACAGCAATATGATATTCAGAACTAAAAATTCAGACAAAATAAAAAGCACAAACAACATAGTCATATTAAACTGTTAAAAGTCCATAAAGAGTTCTTCAGCAGTCAAAATAAGCAAGAAATACTAGTTGTGTTTTCCAGTTTGTCTTAGTTTCTCTGACTAGTTGGCACATCTCCACCCTAACCTTTGGCCTGCCAGTGGACTCCACCTCTCTTTTGTCCACTGCTGTTGACATTGCCCAAAAATTGACCATAGCTCTCTCCCATCAGCATGTGATATCTGGGTATATGTATCTGCGTATATCATCATAGCTTCTAGTACAAGCAAAATGTAGAAAAATGCAAACTGATATCCTCTTTTTGCCTATAGTCACCAGCTTATCACTCCCTCACACTCATGGTGGTCTAAGACTGCACAGAGCATGGACAGCATCTTGCTCAGTTTCTACATCCATTTAATTTTTGGCTGCTCCAAGAATGCCAGCAAGGGTACCAATTAGTGTCAGCTGTAACAGTTGCTTTAGGTGATATACGCATCTGCCTACCAGGATTGGGGAACCGATGCATTTTATATAGGCCATCAAACACAGATATCCAATGGGAATAATTTTTGGCACTACCTCCCTGAACCATATTTAAACCACTGACCTGAAAACAAAAGGCTTTGTATTTCATTATCAGTCCCTACAGCCATCAAGTACTACATATATGGAAAAACTTTAATAATACAAGGCTGTCAGCATTTAAGACTTTAGTCATGAACTTCTGTAAGCAACTGCTCACTCATGTCTCATGCAATGACATGATAAGCATATCATTTGCCTAATTAAACTCTTTATGCTATCCTCTGTTTTCTTCTGTATTCGTAATATCTATAGGTAGATTATTTAACACAGATCTTCCAAATTTAATTACATTTATCTGTCATAAAACGGAATTGAACAGTGACAGCAATGGCAATAACAACATTAACAATAAAGTCCTGTTTGGATAAGGTATCTATTATTTTATAAAAGAGATAACTCTGTCTTTAGACTAATATAATTCTAAATGTCTACTTCTGGACAAAGTTTTAATTCATCCTCAGTTTGTGAGTAGGTTTTATGGAGATATTATGTACCATGACAGTAAGGATATTTTGCTGAAGGCAAAGGAAAGTACAGATTGATATTGCAGAAGAACAAGACCTTAGTGGATAAAGCAAAATAAATCTATGATAATTTTTCATTCTCTGGATCAGTCACTTTTTATCCCTAATTCATAACACCAGGTCTTCAGCTAACACAGGTAGCTACAGAGCAGTGTTCAACATACCCTCTTCTCCCTGCTTTTTTTCCTCCTCTCCTGCCTCTGGCAGACACCATTCTCACTTACAGGCATAATGACAGCTGATGCTAATGCTACTTTGCGGTTCAACTGTCTGATGATATGGCTAACACTGTCTCCCACAGATTATAAATTTGTCACCTCTGTGATATACTCAATCTCCAGCATCCTGCAGTCCAGAAGCCCAATAATCTCTGTTCCCAGCATTCAGATCTCCAGTAGTAGTGGAGCAAATCGTTATCAAATCACTGGAAAAATAACACTAACAATTTTTCTTGTACTGCAACCAGCAAAGCTTACATAAATAAGGAAGTGCCACCGTTGCTGACTTCAAATGCCTGTCCAGGTGAAATAAATTCAGACCTCTAACAACCTTAATCAATGGTTTAAAAAAAAATCATCAAATGCACTCTATCAAACTAGGAAAACTCTTTATTGTTTTTTGCTTTGGAAACTGCAATTGTACGATAAATAAGGGCTAAATTTGTGTCACTTGTCAGCTTTTGAAAGTGTCACTGAATCACCTTTTCAAAAATCCATCTAGCATACCAAGAAGGAAAGCATGAAATCAAAGAAGGGAAATGTCAAAAACAATTTATCCAGTAGTTATCCAGGTATGAGATGATTTAACTGTTCATGGCTTTCAGAAGTGAAGCACTAAAACTAAAATAAAATGATAAAGCAGCCCTCAGAGTAAACAGCCCCTGCAAAGTGGCTGAATGAAGGAATCTGACACACACAAAAGCCACACACAGAGCCGAAGTTCTGTGACTTTTTCGAGATGGCCCTATAATGCTATTTGTTTTAAGCCCTTGTAACAAGTAAGGTCTTTTGCACCACAAGGTAAGAAACTGAATATTCTGTAAATATCCAGATCTTTTAGACAGAAAGTCTTTCCAAGAGTAAATGGTCAAGACAGTTTTGAAGCAAACAACAGTGACTGCTAAACAGCAGCATTGAATTAAGCAGTATTTCCATTGTTCTGCAGAGTACTTGTACTTACTGATCCCAAGCTTGGCTGCTTCAGAGACTCCTCAATACAAGAAACACAGGTGAAAGACAGAGGCAGAAAAAAGGAAGGGTCACAAGAAGCAAAAGAAGCCTGGTAATAACCAACTGGAGAAAAGTCAAAGGTCAATCAAGGCAGTTGATGTCTAAGCATAACTACAGCAGGAGACCTGACAACTTCATTGAAGTCTCTGGGTTTTCTACGTTCATTCAAAAGCTGCAAGGTTGTTTTTTCACTCTGCTTCAAAGAGTTCTCCTGATTTATATACAGTATTCAGTGACATTATCTTTGTCCCAATGTACATTTACTTACTGGAAAAAAGTTTTAGGTTCCATAATGGGTGCTTAATAGGTTCATTTTCTTCTTCTAAAGAATATATGAGATACGAATATCAAGAAATCCAAATCTAATAGTCTTCATTTTTTTGCTATGATTTCCAAAATAGTGAATCCAAACTTGTTTTTGTCTACACTCGTTGCTAATTTACTGAGTATCAGAGCAGGCTGACACACACGCTGTCTGTAGAGCTTGACTTATAAAAGATCCCACTGGCAACCACACAGTTGCTAATTATAGAAACATGGATCCTGGATTCCTCAATAAGAAAAAAAATCTGTCATTGCTGTCTAATGCTACATAAAAGCAACTAAAAAAGTTTTAAACAACCTAAATACCTCCCCTCCACTATCCATCAAACTTTGCTTGATACCCATGATGTGTCTGTCTAATCTTAGGAACTAGCGTACCTCCCATTACAGCAGTTTCTGAAGAGTTCACAGGTTTTCATATATTTATCCTCTTGACAGTCCTCTGACATAAAGGAGGATTATCCCAGTCTCACAAATGGGAAACAGTCAGAGATAAAACTAGTTTTTCATTTTAAAAGAAATTCAGATACCTTATGCTGCAGAGAGACACCTGCTAAGAGTTAAAAAACAAAACAAAACAAAAACAAAAAAATCCCACAGCATTACCAGTACTTGAACCGGTATTACCACATATCATTTAAAATCTGGCATTTAGTGACCACCCCAAAGACACACACAGTCTGTGTGACAGAAGAAAAAAAGTACTCAAATTTTCCCAAAGTCCATGCTAATCTCTAAACCTGTGGAGCTTCTTTCTGTAATAGAAGAGAATATGTCTCTTTAACATGCATATTATTTTTAGGATTACACTCTCATATTCTTTATTGCTATTATTACTGAACCCAGAAGCTCTACCACAGATTAGGACTCAATTGTCAGAGTATGCACTTACAAAAATAGGCTACAATAAGGTATTGTAATTCAAATTTGCATGCAAAATATCCATGTAAAAATCCAGATATTACTACTGAAAGGTAGGGCCATCTTATTAGTAATATGAACCTTTATTGTATCTGGAAAAAATACATACCTTTACATTTGTATGTCAAAATTATCTAATCTACATTATTTCTAAGAAGGGGCTGGACAAAGGCAAGTAAGTATGGTGACCAGAAAAAGCTAAAGAATTAGAGCTGCAGATTGACTTTAAAACAGATGCTTATACTATTTGTAAGAGGTTCTTTTTTGAGGGGTTAGGCAAAGATGGAAGAATATACCAACTCTAAAAGTACACAATGATCTGATCTACAAATGTTACTGGTTGTAGTAACGGCCTCATAAAATAGATTTTGTCATTGTGTTACTCCAGTGAGCCACAGATTTAAGCTATTGATTCTTACAAGATATAATCAATTAACAGTTTTCTGCTGTTTATCTCATAAGAATGTCTCATCTCAGAAGAATTCTGTGTTTACTTCGGTCAAAATTATTTATTGAATCTTCATTCTGTTTTCGTCAACTGGTCAGTACACAATGGCTTAGAGAGAACTCTATGATAAAGATTTCAGAATTTGACTAAGTAGCACTATGAAAATACAATCAGCATAATTTTATTTTTCCTATCATTAAACTTGTTATTTCATTATATCGCTCTTCAAAACTTTACATTTCCCAATACCTGACTCAATTTTCTTTAAGAGAAGTGGTGTCACTGCAAATTTCACTCACTAGGGAAATAGCCTAATGGACCATCAGTCAGCCTCATGACCACAATATTTTAGACTAATAAAATATCTGCATGAAAAAAGATTTAATTTAATAATGGACTCATTAACTTTTTTCTTTTTTTTAATCCTAGCAGTTAGCAATTTCAAGATAATTAAACGTTATTCTTTAAAATAATCTATTGTTGATTTCTTGATGACAAATTAGTTTGGTAGTAAATGTATTTATACAAAAAAATATAACAACTAAAACTTAACAAACCTTAAAGAGAATATTATTATAATGTGATACAAATTAAGAAGAAGAATGGGAGATACAATTTTTATTGAACTATACTGTCCAGTTCTGTTGTGCACTTACTTGCCAAGGAAAATACAACATTATCTCTTAAAATTCAGGTACTCTTTTTTCCTCCAAAATGTTACCACATGATAAAATAAATTTTTGGTTACATTTAAAGAAAGTATAATAAAAAATGCCAATAGCATCATTAGTGGGCTAAAAATATTAAGACCTTTTTTAAAAATGAATCAGGTGCAGATATTGAACTGTACTTTTTCATCCTTTGTCTCACTTTTCAAATGATAATTTCTTCCACAGTCACCATTAAATCTTGATCTATTCCAGCTCTCTGTATGGGTCATTGATTCTAGATGTACCATGGTTATTCTTAAACGTTTCCCTTTCGTAGAGAAAAAGAGGGCTGTCTAGAGCCAGATGGGTAACTTCACACTTCATTTATCAAACCCAATGCACTGGACTCCACCCTCTCTTTCCCACTATTGCTGTTAAATTTCCATATAATTTGGTAACAATTTTCATTATCATACAGTGACCCCAAAAAGTCTACTCCTGTTTGCATGGTCAGTCCAAAATTCACAGCTGTTCTCTCTACCCTCTTCTTGCTACAGTAGAAGCTCAGGTTCCCCTTACTTTATAAGCTGAACACTGACCTTTTATAGGCAGAGGTCAAGAAAGGGTCAGTTCAAAGGGCTAGAGCAACTCTTTAACAGCTATAACAATGTGTCCATCAGACAGGATCATGCAGTATAAACAAATCTGAGGCTTTAAAAACTCTGGACCATTTCTTTTAACGCTTACAGGACATTCACTGAGTCCTACGTGACGTACAGAACAACTTCAATCCCTAAGACCTGCTCAGATACTTCAGATATCAGATGATGTCTTCGAGTCACAAGTATTTGAAATGGCAAGCCATAACACTAAGTGCACAATCATGCGTTTTGGACTATGGAGCTGAAATAAAAAAAAAAAATTACAGTAATTTCAGTTGATTACTATGCAGAAACACTGGCACAAGTTAAAGCAAATCATGCAGGGACATGCTTTACCCAAGAAGACAGACAGACATACCAAAAAAGTTTGGATATCCTTCTCTGAGAAGGACTGAATTTATAAAAGTTCAGTCAGTTTGTATTAGCAGTTCCCATCATTTATTATCATGTTTTATTTAAGGTGCCAATGACACAAATGAAACTCATGGAACAACAGAACGGCTACATAGCTCTATGAAGACCTAAGTGAAAAGTAAAGTTTTTGCCAGCTGCTCTCCCTTAGTTGACCTAAATTTCTTGGAGTTGTACTGTTCATAATGTGCTCTCTAATGCACAACGTAAGGTAATTAGATTCATCTGTATTTAACTTTCAGAGGAAAAAAAAATTCTATTATCTAATCTAGCTGATCCCCTGATAGCCTGTTGAAAGTAAAATACTGTAACCTATTGCCTGCCCTTTGACAAGTGCTAATTATTTCCTGTCCAAGCACATTTTTCTCATGTAATTCCAAAGTACACAACAGACTGATCTCTAAAACATGGGCAGCCGTGCTAGTACCACGGCCAACGTTTTATAACTTTCACCACCGTATGCTTGATGGCTACCACAGTCAGCGCTTCATTCCAGACATCTAGCTGAAGCTTTGATGAGGTAAATTGAGGTGCACGGTAACAGTCTGTTTATGCAGATCATATGGGTGAGACTTTCAGATAGGTCACTGGGATGAGAAACATCAAATGGAAAGAAAAAGGATTATGGATATTTAATACTCAAAGGACACTTTCTTTCAGAGCTTTCAAGACACAGCGCTCTTGAAATTTTCTTTCAGGTGCTTAGTTTTAAGGAGGCCTGCACTTTGTCTGCTCCTAAGCCTCTCCCGCCCCCACACAAGGGCTTTAGCATTTTGTGTCAGAGACTAGACTATGTCTACAGCTGCAACATTGGCTCCAGCTTTTGATTAAACTGTGAATAGTAAGCAGAGGCCAGAAACACTGTATCAAGATTACTTTTAAAACGGTCTTTTTTCGTCACGATTCCTGATGATTTGGTATATTAGGAAATTACTATTAAACTAAAACTCTAAAAAGATATTCTACTCATTACAGCTGCTTAGCAGTTTTCTATCTCTAGAAAGCCTTCTATTCTGGCACACAAAAAGAAGTGTATGTCTCATGAAAAACTTTCATGCAATTTACACAGTTTCCAATATAGCCAAATCATTTGTATTAGTTAGTAAGTACAGCAATGGAATATGGAAGAAAAAAAACCCACAACAAAAAAATCCTTTAAATTCCTTAAAAGTAAGACCCTAAAACCACACGATAATCTGAACAACATTACAGACTTACCTTGCTGAGTTATTTTCCACTCTGAGCTCTTAACTGATTGGTATACAACTGAGCATCCCATGCCCATTAGAAAGCAGGTTTATTAAAGAAGACCTTTAATTTGCAATAACAATTGGTACGGTGTAGTAATGTTTAATTTCTAAAGTTTCTGAATTGTTTCAATTCCATTCACCAAACACACAAATACCACATAAGAGACTGCTAAACATACAAATCTATAGGTTTTAGAAGTAGCTGTGAAAAAAGGGGAGATTGACTCATTTAGCAGCTAAAGAGAGGAAGGAGGCTGCAGAAAGGTCATAAGGCGGCATACAGTAGAAATTCTCTCTTTCGAACTCACGTATATCTGAAAGAACTTGAAATATGACAGACCTGTTTACGAAAAGCATTTATCTGACTACATGTCAAATAAAATCATACACAAATTTTTAAAATTGTTAGCAACATCACCTGTTTGTTTTTTTTTTGTTTTTTTTTTTACCATGGTAATACATTCAATTTAAGAACTCAAGTAGCGTAAAACAGTCATATGATGCGAATTCTAGCAGTAAGTACATTCATGCTGATCTCACCCAACACAATCTGGTTAACATCAGTAAGATACCATGAGAAAATGTCAGGAGGATCAGAATCGATACACAGCAGGCAAGAAGGACAAAAGCACATCTACCATATCCATACCAGCAAGGACTATTGGTGATATTGTCAGCAATATAAGGAAAACCTCAGGGCATTTAAGGCGATAGCAATCTTCAAATGTGTATGCTGCCTATTATCAATACCTTGCACTATATAAGCACAGTAAGGGAGCATTCCACCCTACAAATTAACTTTGAAATCAATTCAAAGAAAAATGCTAACAGAACTGTAAAAAATTTGTTTTTTTTTTTTAAACTATCAAGTTGTTTTCTCCCCCCCATCCCTGAAATGTTTTTATAATAGTATATTTGATATGCTTGTTTCTCATTTCAACATTATTTTTCTGAAATTTCTCACCTTGCTGTCCATTCTTTACGTAGCTTCTGTCTTTCAGTAAGAACTAGCAAGAGGCAACTGATGGTTTCATTCCTTTGTTCCACAGTTTGATCTTCTTTTCCAACTTCAGAGAGGACCAGGCTCGTCTTAAAAGAATAAAAAGCATGAAAATTATAATCCAGAAACAGGAAATAATGTATAAAATTAATAAAAAGCCCATAAGCAAATAAGGACAGTAAATCAATGGCTTTTTTATTACAGTTTCACTGCCGACAAATCAATACAGTAAATGATGGCCAAAAGGGCCACCATATATTTAGTAGTTAATCAATGTACATGGCACATAAGGTAAGTCTTAAAATCTCATTGCCTTAAGTAACACAACAAGACATTGTACATTCTAGCTCTCATTTTCTGAAGACTTTTTTTTTTTTTTTAATGTTTTCTTGTGTTAAATACTATCAGAAGTTTTTTTCTTAATACAGCATTTGTTTGAGGGATTTTCCCCTCCCCTTTAATCCTTGCTGATGCTAATGACGAAAATTCCTGTTTGTACTGTATCTCCTGAAAGGAGCTTCTAGTGCTATCCCCATGCTCTCTTTATCATGAAACAATAAAATATTTCAAGTACATAAGTAGTTTTTTCATTTACAGAATAAATCATAAATCGCTAAAAGATACTTATGCAATGAACGGATTTAGTCAGTTTTTGGAGCAAGATCACACTCAGTGTTTGCAGACCAAAAGACATTGGCCTTTCCAGATATTGCATCAACAGCTGAACCAGTGAAACTGCAGATCTGTGTCCTCCACCCACCCAGCAAGGTAACTAATTCCCCTACTCCACCCTTGCCTTCTACTACTAACTCCCCCCCCAGGTTTTCTTCTCTTCTTCTCCCAGCACTTCCCCAGGTCTGCCATCTCTGGACTGGCAGGAAACAGCACATGCTGATGCTCATTTCTAACACGTATGCTGACCTGCGAGTACATCTGCTGACTGGTTGTGCAGCAGTCCAGCCACAACAGACAACCGGAGTTCATGCTGCAGACTTTTCCTTCATTGGGGATCATATATGTGTCTTCTCCTTTCTTAACCAGCTACTGATTTTCACTCAATTACCTTTGATATTCTAACCTTCAGTCATATATTACGGAAACAGACCAAAGTAGCTGAATGCTTTTGGTGGAAGGATGACTGAATGCTGAATGGACAGACTGCTTGCACAAGTCTTTTTTTTTTTTTTTTTTTTTCCTTCCACAGAGGATTCTGAAAAAAGGTTTCTAACCCAAACGATTGTGGAGGAGAGTTTGAAAACACATCTCAAGTAATAACCAAAGCCTAATAGCTGCAGCTGCTACCAGCAGCATGGTATCTCTCATGGGAATAACATGACAAAAAGGTAGGGCATATAGCTTCCTTCTAAACATCAAAGTATACATTTCCTTCTGCCCTGCCCAAATGTACACACACTAGAATTCCTCAGGGATTCTGTGAAATAGATGGTTGTTATTATCTTTAGTTTCTGAAAAGAGTAAATCTATCCTTGGTCTGACATTTTTTTTCCACTAGAAAAAATAACACTCAGATTATACACTTTCTACAGTATGTAAAGTAGCAGTGGCATTGTTACCACCTTGATAGCTCCAAGACAAAAGCACAAGGTCCACAGACAGAAAATATTTTTATTATACCAACAACAGTTGACAACATCCAAAAAGCATCCTTTTTTTTCCCCAACTGTATCAGGTCTACAAAAACATACTCCGTCATAGGAAACTACCCCTTCCATCAAAAAGAACACTCTTTGTGAAAAAAATAACTCCCTCCAAATTTCTGTCTATAAGGATCACATTCTTGACCCTGCTCTGACATTAGAAAGCAAATAAAAAGTCAGAGAGTATTTTCAGATAAGGACTCTCTGAGACTGATTTCCCTTGCATTGACCTACAACATCTTTTCCACAAGCTCTAGTACCTGCCAATTTCAACAATCGTAAGGCTCACTTCCCGCAACTGCGCAGTTCAAAGCAGAATCGCACAGAGGACTTTAAGGTGCAAGACCATACCAGCATGAGAAGAAGAGATGGGCATTAATAGAGGAAAATGAACTGAAATGAACTAGTAACGGTGTACAAGTCTACTGCTCTCCAAGATGGTAGAAAAGCCACAAAGTTTCATGACAATACGCACCACAAAGCTGAAAGTATAATTATTTGCAGCAAACAAAAATCAAGGTCCCCTAAATAGATGGTTCCCAAAGTATAAACCATGGAGTCCTGGTAATCCCTAAGGAATTTCTGGTTAAAATATGATGAAAAAAGGATTTGATGAACTATCAAACATGTCAAAGGTGGAAAAGTTATCAGTCAGAAAAGATGGGTGACCACTTCTCCAAACATTCACAATCGCCTAACACTTCTGCATAAATTCCGATGGCCTGGCCATATTACAACCTTGGTGAGCCAGTCTACTGTCTACCCTTGCACCTACAGCTTCATCTTAGCTCTGGAAAGTTAACATAACTTTTAATGAGAGAATAATTATATTGCCCCAGACTTCTGTTAATGCCTTTCATTTATGTGGGGATGTACATAGTTCAAGTCAAACTCATAGTTTGACGCTGACATAATAAATGCTTCTTTACTGAGCCCTGTGAGCACAATTGCAGCTACCTTGAGGGTGAAATAGTACTATTAAGCAACATACAACAGCAATATATAGCAATTTAACTGATTTACTCCTTTCCTAAAAGTGCCGAGGGCAATAAGGTTACCTGGAATGTGAGTGCAGGACTTGATATGCAGCTTTTACAGAGGTATTTCTTAATAACTGGCTATTCTTATTGTCTCAATAAAAATTCTCAAACTGTAAAAAAATACAGCAGCATTCCAGGCAAAATAATATTAGGGGAAAAAAATCTTACGAAGGAAGGTGTTTTATATGTAACTTGTTTTGGGATTTATTTTTAACAATAGGATTCAATATATACTTTGACTGATAAAGGTCAAGGGTTCAAGAAACTCGGTCAAAGATGTTATCAGCTGGGAAAGCCATTTCCTCACATCACCACTGATAAAAATCCATCAGAAACCCAGCCGATACCACCTCTGCTCTAAAGGGCAGGAATGACCTTCTTTTGAACATCACTATAGTTGCACATCCCATCAAAGAAAATCTGACCCTGTGTCTCAATTCTTTTAATGTTCCTTAATGACAGATAATTGTCTGCAGAGGCCCCCTTTGCCCAATGCTGAGTGAAGCTTTCAGATTTCTAAACTGGACTCAAAGTTGACTCAGTGTTTTTCAACACACTTGGGACCACAGGACAGTAGAATAAATAAACAATGTAACCAGCCCCACAGCCTGTCTTATCTCATCCCTGTGTTAGCAGAGATTCTTGAGGATGGTAATGTTTACAAATTGCTGAAACTCTCTTTCTTCTGCTTTCTGAGCTGGCAAAAACATATCCTGGGCAACCTAAGCAAAGAGATTATGCAAACTGCTTATCACTAGGGGGAAGTGACTTCTCGTCTTATTGGCCAGCACGTCTCTTTAATAAATAGCACTGCTAATATTTTCAGCAATTCTTTCTCATTTTTCCTTACAAACCTACAAATGTATTTAGGACATTTCCTTTGCAAAACTCAAACGGCATGGTCTTAAAACAAATAAATACCCCGTCTCTCAAAACAGCCAAAGCTATATATGCAGATTTATATCAGTTGCCAATCTGGCCTTCCGTGTTAAAGATTGTATGGAGCAAATCATATCCTTTACCTTCCTCCTGGTAAAATGGCAGAACTAGATCTAGTGCTCTGCTGACATAACAGGCAACAGCCATCAGAACATTTTCTTTCATTATGTAATAAATAGAGGTAATAAGGTAAGATTTTAAGAGAGACCAATATAGTATTTTTCTCATTCCCACTAACAAAATAAATCAGTGACATGACACTAAATGGAAACTGTTATAACCATGCCTCTCTTACTACGCTTAACAGGCCTAATCTAGGTATTGGAATACGATTAAAACAATACTTATTCTCACATGCACAGCTGAAGGAAGGAACTCTCTTTCTATATAAATAGTGCAATACGCTGCTTAACCATATCTAAAAACAAAAACAAAAAAACCCCACAAACACACATAGATATATTTTTTTAGTCACATTTTAGCTACATTTTACTTCCTTTAATACAGAATTCTCCAGGAGGTAGACTTAAGATTAGAAACATTGTATAGCTGGAGACATGAAGCCTAATATTCTGTCAAACAATTTAGCTTTTCAGTCTGATCTAAAGTGGCACTCGGGACAGTTTGCCTCTTGGTCCCACCTTGTTGGGTCAACAAATGAGATTTTCACTCTGAGTTAAGATTTAATTTCCTCATCGTCAGTTTAAATAGGATAAACTTCTGAGTCTTTACTACTCTCTTCTACTTAAACATATTAGTTACTGATTATTGAGTAGTGTCTACTACAGGAAGGAAAAAAGCAGGTTTTAACATCTGTAAGCAGGACTTAAAAATTTTAAGGTCTTTCCTTATCTTCCTCATTATTTTTGTGATCTTATTTTGCTATTAGTGCAAAAAGTATTCTGATGAAAATCTGTACAACTAGAGGTGTGCCTTTAAGAGAAAAAATACCCTGAAATCTATTAAGCCATGTTAATTTAACATGTCATGATTTCTATGCAATAAAAAAACCTAGTAACTGATTACAAACCATTCCTCTTTTCTTTCTACTTTTTAAATTTTTACTTAAAATATGAGTAAATGCACACATTTTCATTGATATAATGCAAGTAGCAGGTATGTTTTAAGTTATCACCCAACAATTTGGGCACACTAAACTCAACTCTCTGCCTTTTGTTTATTAATCCGCTATGCCAGATATCAAAGTTTCACTCAGCAACTCTCATGTTTTGGATGATATTGAAAAATGGCTCATGTTTGTCAAAGAAAGTAAAGGAGAAAAAAAAAAGGTAAAGAGGAAAAAAGTGTTGTTTATAGAAGCCAGCTGCTCTGGCTTCGGCGCCAGCAGCTCTTCATCCTGCTATTTTACGCCTGCAACCCCCACTGCCCCCACTGGCACAGGTACAACTAAATGTTGACTTCAATGCTTCAGAGAGCACTCAACTGATTCTGTACATGATTAATTGCCAAAGACATGGCTGACCATATGGAACAGAGAAAGCATCAAGTAATTCATACTTCTGTATATGATCATTTGGCCCCTGTTGTTTTAATGTACAGGAAAGAGCTAGTATAGCACAGACCTGGTGTCTTGCCCTTGACAGCCCATTAAGAAATCTCAAAGCACCTAGTTGAAGTTATGCTGTTGGCTTTTCAATAGCAGCCTAATAAAACAGAAGCAAAGCTTTCCAACTAGTCTTAAATCTTTCACATACAGTACATTAACCACTGCTGCTAAAACAACTGGTTTCTTATGATAGGAAATGGGATTTGATTTCTAGCCTCTGCATACTTACTGAAAGCCTTTTTCTGACCTTTGGAGGGTTTACAAAATCATTGTTCGTTTTTCCTGCCATTTTCCAAGTTTCTTGCCATGGTGATCCTAATAGATTTGTTTAAGGTTCACTACATTCTACTCTTACTAGCTGTTATATGCAAACTGTACAGTGAAGGAAAGCTCATGGGAGCTGAAAGAAAAGAAATTATTATTAAGTGTTTTCTTCCTAAGAGTCAGAGAAGTCACTACAACATCGAAAACATAATTTACCTTTAAAGAGCCTATTAAAAAAAAATCTGAAAGAAAGCAATATACTAGCATGTGCTTTCTTTTATCAGACTGGAGACAAATCATCAAATTTCATTTGAGAAGGAAGGCCAATTTATTTCAAAGCTGTAGTATTCTCAAGGATGTCTGACAGAGCTCAAGAAAGAGGTGCAGACTTGGAATATATGTCAGTATCATTAACCACTCTATATTAGTTTTATCTACCATTAACATCTTTTCAGTCATATTCAGTCAGAGAAAAACATTTAAATAATGTTTCCCTTTCAAGGGTCTTAAAATGACAGTGCTAAAAAGTTAATCCCCTTCCTTACGGATCTTTTGGCAGTTTTGACATGTGTTGGCAAGGATGTAATTGTTGGCACCTTCAAGTAGAAAATATTTACATGGAGTTTTCTTGTCTGTGGATTTTCTAGTTGTCCAAGTTATCCTCATGCTCTGAAGAGTCTTATGTGGCAAATCCTAATCATTGGATGTTCCTCAGTGGTAATTTCCCAGGCTCCTGAATTCAGCTAACACTTTCAGTACTTCAACAGAATACACGAATAATCCATAAGCCAACATGAAACTCCATAACCATTCCCTCTTTTTACTTCTAGGGAAGACACCGGCATGTTCCCACATGAGAAAAATCAAGTGAGGGTAAAATACTAAATGAGATAAAAACAGTATGTATTAAAAAAAAAAAGTGAACAGCTGGACAATTTTAAGATAGGTAATATATGCCCTTCTGCAGGGTAAAAGGAACAGAGTCTCAAGTTTCTGTTATGAAACCACTGTCAAAAAGACTAAGGATTCTCCCCTACCATTACATCCAGCAGCACACAATTAGCTAAAGCGTTTCAGCACATGTAAATTAAGCACATAGGGAACCCAATTATAGAGCAGAATGCTTAAAGTTAGACATATGCTTAAGCTCTAAATACAATGAGTCTAAATGCATTAAAATGTAGGGAGCTCTGCCTCTCTTTGAGGTATTCACTCCTGAGAACAAAGGACGAATACCTGACTTGATAGATGAGTAGTTTGACCTAGAAAAAACTACAGAGAGTAGATAACTTATTTTCAAAGACACTTAAGGTCTTGTCTCCACTAGAAAGTTGTAGCATTTAACTATATCTGTGGAGTTAGGCAGTATATTTTCTACCTGTATGAGTTTAAATGTGGTAAACAGATTAAACTACTTAAGAGTTTATTCCTACATGAGGAAGAAAATAACCATTACCTTTATACCTGTATAACTGTATCTACACTAGAGTCTCCAACCATATAGTTAGGAAAAAAGAATTTAAAAGAAATGAACAAGTTGTTTTAGCTTATTCCAGCATGTCAAAACTGAATGAATTTCTAGTGGAGAAAAAGCATTCTTTTTAACTGGATGATTCAACACAATTATAATAGGTCTCAAAGATTTTCTATACATTTATTTTATTGGTAACTGAGTACTAAGTTCAGTACTTAAAAACAAACAAACAAACAGACAAACTTTTGCTGCACTAATCAGTTCAGTAAGGTTCTAAAGGAGATGTATAACCCATCTTATCAAGCAAGAACAACTGAACCACTCAAGATGTTTGGAATAAGAGTGGCTTAGCACCTTCAGATGTATGGGTGAGTGAAAGGTTACCCTTTAGCCACATTCTCCCCAAGCACAGCCCTCTGAAACATCAATAGCACAAAGACTGAAGCAGGCCTACCACGCATAGTGGATTATATGAAGTGTAAAACATTGAGGGGAAAAAGCTTTTGAAAGGAGTCAGGAAAAAGAAATCACGCTTGCAAGAAGATCCAGCTGACAGGCTAGTCCCTAACAAGTGAATATGTTTGAAAACATTGTGAATGCAAGAAAAGAACATGCCTTTTGTTTCCAAACCTACAGTGTGCCTTTACTCCAACTGTTGTCTGCATGGCTGAACATATGTTTTCTGAACAAGAACTGAAGCAGAAAGTGCTCTTTGTTATAATTCACTCCTTTGTATACACCTCCCTTTTCCCATTTTGGTCACATGCAAACAGTAGTTACACCGAACACTTACGTTCTGAAGGACTGCACAGCAATATATGCTTCAGTGCTTATTTACTATTGTTGAAATCAGTTGAGCTAAGATGCAGTGCCAGATTGGCTTCACTAATGTGCACTCTGGACTGCTTACGTTCTGCGATACTGAATCATGCCTCGTACAACCTGCACCAGTTAACTCTGCAAGCAGACAGAGCCTTCATCATCAAGTAAGCTCCATTTCTAATAAGCACGGAAGAATCATACAATAAAGAATCTTACATGTTGAAAAAGAATTCCAAGAGAACTCTGAAGTATTTTTTTTTTTTTTTAGCATACTAAAATTAACGTTGTCAGCTATTATGAATGACTTAGGGGAAAAATAAGGTTAAAAGTATGGGCTTCAAAGCCAGAAGTGAGTAGCAGAGCTATCTCACAGTAAGAAGCAAACAGCGGCATGAACACAGGTGGAAATGAATGCTCATTTGAATTACTTAAAATAATGAAATTATTACTTAAAATTGAAATAATTCTGCATGCAAGCAAGGCTCTGCTTTGTCTGATCTAATTTATACTCAGTCTCTAGTACAGTAGCCTACTTACTAGCCTCTCAAAACATTTACAGATGCAGACTTGTATCAAAATCTCCAAACTATACACCCAGTCTTTGTAGCACTTCAAAAACAAACAAAGATCCAGTTCCAAATTTTTCCTGCTGCGCATTTGTTATATACTGCGTGAAATAATAAATAGACGACTGTGGAAGAAAGCTGCTCAAAAATAAACCCTGACCACAGTAAATATTAATGGTCAAATGAAAAATTATTTTCAAACATCCCCAAACCATGAAAAAGGAAGGGAGCACAGTGAGTGCTAGAGTCTGAATTCATTATTACATTTTTGATTGTGACTATCTCATTTTTTAGCTAGTGTCATATTACTGATTTCCTTGAAAAGGAATAACCTTGATATCTATTTAGTAGCCATTCAAAGCCTAGAATACCACCAACATTTTTCTCACATCAGTGAAGCCACCACCTGTTGCCATCAACCCATTTACTGTCTTAATCACATTACTTTCTAGCACAATGTCTGATAAAGATACAGTTGTGCAAATATTTGGGGTGTACTCTGAGTGCCATTAGTTTTACTGAAATAACTTAAAATACAGAGAACTAAGTTACACAATGAGCTAAACGCTACAGAATGAAGAAGCTATTCACTACAATCAAATGAAAGAGCAATCCACTTATGCCCCAAAGTGCCTATGGGCATGCTTTGAGACACATGCCATAGCAGAATAATAATTTAGTACATATGCAAGATAGCCACGTACAGCTGAATCATGTCTTGGAATGGCATAAGGGATTCAAGGCCTTTATCATCCTCAAAATACTAACTGCGTGGTGCTTGTGAATATCCCTGTGAAAGTGGAACTCGCATCATCTTGTTCCAGAAGCCAAGCTTTAGGCACGTTTGGCTAAACTAACAGCTTCACTATCCCCAGCAGTACCGTGGCACACCTTTACGCAGATTTAAAATTCATATCCATGTCAGAGCAGTAATACATACTAGCTATCAAGGCAAAAGGGACAGAAAAAGAATTTGGAACATGTGCCTGGGAAATCTCAGGAAATTAAGGCAAACAGAACCTACTATACATATTAATTTAATGTATGAGAAATACAACATTATCAAGATAGCAAAAAACAGATGCAACACTCATTGCTAGAGGTTGACCAGGACAATAACATTTGGCCATATACAACTTTACAAGCTATGATTCTTGTTCCTCATCTGAAAAATGGTAGTGGTTTATATAAAACCACTGACTAAATTTTTATAATTAAAATGGCGAAGACCTACCATTGAGGGTGTGAAGTCTAAGTGCACAGGTAAATGTAATACATTAGCAAATAAAAAAAATGGGGGACTGGCAAAGGAGAACATACAGAGAAGTTTACTAAGTTAACTCTCATCTAACAGTCACCCAAAACATGTATAGTCACAATCTCTGATGCAGTACTTACAGCAAATATAGATCCCTCCTGAGAGGGTAGGCAAGTACATTATTTTTACTTCTCGTGTACTCTGAGCACTTTTAGGAACAAAGTTTTACACACTTTGTCTTGATTTATTGTAGCATGAAGCTACATAACCTTATACTATATATGTCAGTTATACATGGACACTAATTTCCCATTATAAGTGATTAAGGTGAATACGTCAATAACCTACTAACTGCTACATATAGGCAACAGAAGTCTTATATTCAAAAGAAAACAAAAAATCATAAAATTAATTCAATAGTCCAAGTACATTAAGATGCTATGGAAAGCTTTCATATTAATTAATAGTTCTGATCAAGTTTACAAACCTGTAGGCTCAACAGAAACCTACACTTGTTTTTCCAGAATACTGCTTAATAAAAAAAAAACCCACCACCAACTAAAAAAAACCTCACTCTTCCTAAGCCAGAGTAAATTAAAACCAAAGTAAACTCTGTATAATCCTAGACTGTGTGTGCCCAAATACTCTTTTCCACATATCAGGGCACAATACAGATGTTGCGCCTACAGTCACAGTTTTGTCCGATGCTGCTTAACTGCAGTATGCTGTCGCAGAGCTGAAGCATTACTACAACACCCGTGCAGGTTGCCCTCCACCTCTTCCAAAGGTAGGTCACTTGCCACAGTTATTACACTCTGTTTCCTAACCTACCTTCATCATGCCAGGAACTTAGCAACCTTTCTTGCTATTTATTGTTCTGACTGCTAAACGTTTGTAGAACCTGCACTTTATAAATGTGCTAATAGGAAGCATAGCCAATTATTGATTACACTATTTTGCTACAGTTATTTCCCAGCAAAAGAGAATGCTCTACCCTGCACTCCCTGGACGTTTGATCTGCATTCTGGCAATGCTTCCCTTTCCTCAGGGAGATCTAATGTTATGGCTATATAAATACCAACACGTTGATAAGCCCATGCTATCAAAGTACTACTTCCCTTCCATTAATATTCCCAGACCTCCTCACATAGGTTTGTTTTCCTTTCATTCTGATTTTGGGGAAGGATTTTTGCTCTCTTTCACACCCTTAGGAAGGGAGCAACACAGTTCTCAGTAATTAGTTTATCTCTTCAGGCGGAAAAAAAAGGTTTAGTTTTCATTCTTAAAAGGAAGATTATCAACTAACCAACCCAGCACTTAAAAGTACACACAAGAAAAGAACAAGGAAGTAGCTTAAGGGAAAAATAAATCAGTTCAGAAAATTTTAAAATTACTTCTTATCACCTACAAGTGCACAAATCACAAACTTTTTCTAGAAATATTTTTATTTAGAAGTTTAAGTGTTCTGATTTTGTCATATTCATTTTCCATTTTGTCATTCATTTTCCATCCAGTTATTTATAGGTGAATACTTGAGAAAGAATTTAATGCTTGAATACCAACTATTTGAAAACTTTACTGTGTATCCAGAGTCATTATTCAGACCATTTTCACTAAGAGATATATCATCCAATCATGGAAAATAAACTTTATCATGTGATTCATGTGTCTAACAAAGAAAAACAAAGAACGATCAACAGATCACGGTGAATATATGCACATCAATTACTTTTTGAATCAAAAGTCATTTGCTGAATATTCTGGGAATTCATTTGGAGTAACAAATATATTGTCACGATGTGCTCAAAAACTATGACAATACAATTTGGAAAATAGAATATTCTGTTACTCATTCAGCTCCTACGCTACCATTCACTAGTGTTTGCTTCTTAGATACAAGAAATAAGATACAGGTTCTCAAGTTCAGCTGCAAAGTCCAACTTAAGAGAGAGGTCAAAGGTGGCTGACTAATCACCTCTACACTCTTTGAGAAGGATCAGCTAATTCACTAGTAAAAGTTAAAGCAATGTCAAGGATGTATCAGTATACGCTGGCTAAGCATCTTCTAGCAGCAAACTGAGCACGTGCCACAATGGAGATGTTCTCAGCTAACCAAAAAAGGCAAGCTTTCTAGTCTTCTGTGTTGCTGCAGCAATGAAAAACAGCAGTATGAGGAGGAGGTTTGGACCTGTGTTCTCTCACACAAAAACTTCTACCTTTAATGATACACCATAACCAGTCATACTATAGCTCTAAGTCTCCACTTAGTATTACAGTCTATCCACTTCACATCCTGCTTTAACAAGAAATTATAAAGAAAAATCAGATTTCAAAGGATTCAGAGTCCACACAGAAGACAGATCATCTACATGAACAATAATGCAAACTGTTCATGTGCTGTATATAAATCTTTCTCTCTTTTTAAAAAAGAACATGTCATTTCATCAAAAAAAGGCTCTCTTTTAAATAGTTGAATTTTTTTTTCCTTTTTCCTCTCCTTTTCTTTTCTTTATTTTTAAGATCTTACTATGCAATTTTTGATATATGAATTACCAAATCAAATTCAGGGATAACTCTAGAATCATTTAGGAAAAAAACACGCTGAAACACTTCCAGCAGGAAATTGATTGCCTTCTAAGGATATATTTTTTTCCATGATCGTCAGCAATTCTGTTGTCAAGAAGAAGAAATGCTTCAAGACTTATGCTTCCTGTATTACTTATTTACAGTCTTAAAATGATATACATTTAACTTCTCTGCTTCAGAAGAATACTTCTTCCATGTTTATTAACAGATAAAAGCATTCTAATATCAAAATACCAGTATGTTCCTGAGTGTTAAACAATGTTCTTCTAAGGTCAGCAGATGTCATTCAGTGTAAGTTTCTACGGCTAGTCAAATCAACAGCTATTTGTAAGCTTCCATATATATAACAGCAATGAAAGAGAACACAAAATGTTTAGATGACTTGGAAGTAAATAAAGACATAAAATTTCTGTATCTGAAGCCTAAGAACATAGCAATTATTTTCAGGAAAAATAATGTTTTGAAAATCATATTTGAAAGCATGTTATTGCCATGGCATAGCAATTTTAAAACACAGCAACCAAATACTACAAATTTAACTTCACATTGAAGAGTTTTTCACCACAGAAAACTACCTGTTTTCATCTCAACTGCAAGTTGGTAAAACAAAAACCAATTTTCTATCTTAATTAATACAATTTGAAAATCCACGAAGTATTATTGCTGTAGGCATGAATTCCTACTAAACTACAACGTGCAGAATTCAGAACAGTGTTCTGCTTTGATAAGCACGTATTATTGGTTCATCTTCTAGAGATAATAGTCTCCCCTTACCTTGCTCATTCGGTACTTACATATTCTACTGTTGCACATAACCCTCTTGTACACGTACTATGGGTCACATCTACATGGATATACTCTTTTCACTTGCTGGTATAAATCCACATGTCTCAAAATAGACAAATAGGCAAAAATAAATAAATTCATGGTTCAAAATTGTAAACAAATATAAAAACTCCATACGATCATGAACTCAGATATTGCAAAAAGCAGCTTGATTTTTGACACAGCACGGCACTTATTTAAGAATATTGTGTCCAAAAAACTGTGGATGCCAGCCAAAGTTTATAATCATAATTAGTTTTGAAATCTCCTAGTCTTGGGATTCAGGGCTAATTCTAGGTAACCAAAACCAGTAAGGTTTGAACGATATATTTTATCCGTACATCTGTGATTATGGGTAGAAGGTCACTAAACTCACCGAAATCTCCTGAAATCATTTTAAAAGTGCATACCTGATTCATTTTTAAGTTAATTAAAAAACTAAAAATACTATACTTCAGTGTCAAAAGTTTACTTTGACACTTTTACAAAGTCTTAATTTTATACCTCTACAGCAATATGAAAATAGCAACTAGTAAATTGTCACATAAAGTTTTTTGGCTGGAAAGAAAAAAGGTCAAGCTTGGTTCACTGCTTTGAGGATATTATGAAAGGAAAGGGGAAAAGCTTCTTCATTTTTTACTATTTTAGGTGAACTCATTTCCTCAGTTAAAAAAAAAAAAAAAAGAAAGAAAGAAAGAAAGAAAGAAAAAAGTATCACAGGTCAAAAACAAAATGACACACAAAAATCCATTGCCAAACTGGCTGTCGGTTGGATGCACAAGAGTAATGCTAAACAACTGCAGCACGGAGACAAAATATGCTTTCTTTAAGACACTTTTACACTAAGTTATTTAAGCCTTGTGAACAGCCCTGCCTTGCATCCACCCCTCACACATTTATGAAAACAAAGGGGGCCCATTTACATTGTAACCATGCAGTGGGGTTAAGCATGTGACCTTAAAGTATGGTGCGCTTGTGCTCAGTGGAAAGGCTCTTGACAATATAAACAAGAATTACTGCTGTTAGAGAAAGGGAAGACAATTAAAAACAATCTAGGATGCATGTTGTACAGCTGTTCAAGTTTCAGCTACATCTGACCAGTAAAGATGCTTCGTCTTTTACTTCAGAAATTTAAGTCATTTTAGTTTTATTAAAATGATCCTTCAACAAAAACTAAACTTGCATGAAAAATGAGAGATTTTATATGAGCAACACAATGAAAATTGCATATTACTAGTATAACATGCTATCACCCAGTTAAAAAGATGTTGTGGTCTACGTATCTATTTATGCAAAACAAATGATTAAGCAAAAAGGAAATCTTTATGAAGAACATAAAAAAACAAAAACAAAAAATACTTGCTGGAAAGAAAAAAATTTCTTGAAACAAAGAGAGACTTCATTGGCTCAGATTATACAGTCAAATCTGTTTGACAGTCCATTGTGCCCATGCAGAACCTGTCTGATTTCAGCAAAACTCTGCAGGCACAATGTCCCAATATAGATCAAATTGTAGGACCAAGAAGCCACAACATTTTTTTAAGCTTAATTTTGGATAACATTCATTCCAAATGCAATAAAGAAAGCCTACAATTATGGTTAGTATTTTCTTTGTACATACCTACAAATTTTCTAATAACTAAGAAAATACTAAAATTTTAAACAGAAAATGATGCAACAAGCTTTTTTCCACCAATGACTACCACTAATTATTCTGACATTGTCCTGAAAAAATAAGGTAAAAGAAGAAAAACTTCTGAGAAAATAACAAAGATATTGGCTAAGTTTCTCAAAACCGCAATTTTCCTGCCTGTTTGATCTTTGTACAGTCAGCATAAGCCACTGAAACTCCTCCACAAATGAAAGGCATTCATGGGAAGCCATCAGAAAGCGTTGCTCTTCCTCTGGGACCCAGGTCAATAAAAGAAAAGTTTGTGTCTGCCACGTGGGCCTACAATTCAGCCTAAATGAACAAACCATTGCAATATCCTTTGGCTTTGTGAAAGCGATACTTCCTACTTTTTTTGGAAGAAAGGAAGTCATATATAAACAGAACAAAGGGAAGAGGCAACACAAGTAGAGCCTCTCATAATAAATATTACAGTGAAAGTTTTGCTCATCAAACCAAGATTAAAAACATATTCTAATCTCCCAAGTTTTGTGTCTTTGATGTATGTCAGAAAAGAAAGCTTATATATTTTGTAAGATTTATAACATTTCTAGTGGGAATAGTTTCATATTTCAGTTTTTTCCCCTGTATCTGAAAGTGAGAATATATTAGGTCGATTCTATCCTGTAATACTCTGTCTGTCAAATTTAGCACGTCTTTAGAAAACAGAAGTTAAGATGTCCCCACCCCCAATAGGTTAGTATTCCACCGAGTAAAGTACTACGAAATTGTAATGCTATCGGTGTAATAGTCGTCTTTCAACTATGAAATACTACTTAAAATATCAGTATGTTAGACCACAGTAAAGTTCAAATATTTGCATTAAATTTCATAAGAGAACCACTAAATTGCATTTCTTTGTGGTGCTAAAATTAGGAGAGGGTTATATAGCTAGCTTCAGCAGGAAAAGCCGTAATTTATTATTTGTGATATTGCCACTACATGCCCACAACACAGCCTGATATAACACATGAAGAATTAATTTTCAAAATTATAACACAAAAAGCATAAAACTTGTGTCTCAAGGGCTCCCTGTATAACATCCTCGGTTAAATTCTGTGCAATTTTCTTGCACTCCCATCCACCCTTCCTGTGCAGCTCTTCTTGTTCTCTCTTGACATAGCAACAACCATTGCTAGGACAAAAGAGGTGTGAAATTACTTTCACTTAAAATCATGTTATCTTGCTGTAATTCAGTTCAATGACTGCTGATTTACACCAGCTTAAATGAGGAAAAAACTAGATATACGAATGATATTCTCAAAAGATGTGAGCCAAGCTCACACCTTGAAAGCTTCAAGGTAAGTAACAGTGAAAGAGGCATAGATTTAGACTTGCGGTAACTGTGCCAGCTCCAGTTTCACACATTGTACAATATTCTGTTGTCATAACAATTAATCATTAATTGTACAGGACACCATCTGAAGAGGTAATTTTTAATTTTAGTCTGGCAAACATTTAAGTCAGAAGAGCAAAGGAGAAAAATGCTAGAATTTAGGATTTAAACAACTATTAGAACTAGCTAATTTTACTGCATATTGATAGACTTAGTTAATGCAATTTTTTAGGAAAGATCTTTTAATTTCAGAGAAATTGGAAATTAGTACAAAATAGTTGTTAACTGAAGAAAACTCTGGTGACTAGACAGGTGTGTACTTCAGGAGGTGGGAAGGTAGAAGCAGCCAATAAGGCGACAAAAATTTTTCCACAGTTTTCGCAGCTCTCATAGAGCTGAGAAAGACTCACTTCTATGCATCATTTAAAAGATATGTGGACCACATAGCTGTCTTTCCAGAAGCCCGATCCTTTTAACGTCCGGAATTAAAGTACTCTCCATCAGTCCACCTGATTCCAAAGAGTCTTTCTACAAAAAAGAGAGCTGCAGAAAGTTGTCTAGATACGGCAACTTGCAGAGTAAGGAAAAGAGAAGCGATTTCAGGGATTTCAGTGAGATGCTGTAAGAGAAGAAAGGGTTATGGTAGCAGAAAATGAATATAGATTTCAACCAAGACACAGTCAAGAAAAAAAATTAGAATTATTAAAAAAGTAACAGTAAAATTATAATCAGAAGTGCCAAGGCTGGAATGACACCAAAGAAACTTCAAGGAGCTTGACTGGGAAGACAGGTGCCTTGTCAATAAATACTGGGCCAGAAGAAGGTTCATGCGCAACTTCTTAAGTCTTTTGCCCAAAGCAAACAGCAAGCAAATGAAAGTGTGAGGAATAATAGGATTCTTGTCTCCTATTCTCCATTTCCCTTAATGTTGCCATATGGTATCCATATCTGGGAGGATAAGCGGTACTTTGTACCCTGGTGTTTCAGTTTTCATGACACTTTACAAGTCTCATTGCTCATTTCACCACTTTCCACTAGCTAGTCCTTAATGACACCCAGCCATTGCTTCCTTTGCTTTCTCATAAAAACAACATACTCAGGAAATAATGAATGTATATTTGTCTCTTTCAAGTAACTGCAGCTCAATTTTAACCATTTACTTTGCAATAAACTTTTTTAAGATAGAGCTTTTTCCAGAAAAAGTCTACATATCCTAAGGGTCACAAATACACTGATTTTTTTTTTTTTTAATAAATATACCAATAATATCCTATAGCTTCATTTCTAAGCTACAACCTACATTAATTCCCCTACTTTGTCAAAAAGATTGTAATAGACTCAGTAACCTAGCACTCCTTAGCTCATTTCGAGTCTTCAGTCCATACAGAAGGAGCCAGTGACTAGTACGGTTCATGAAGCTGACTGTTAAATTACTTCAAATAGTGAAATGCTACAAAGGATACTTTGCTAAATAGACATACTGAAGAAGTTGCTGTGGAAACAAGAATTAGCCCAGACAGGAGCAGTGTAAACTTACTCACAATAGCATGCTCAACTGTCCCCAGCCTAAACTGGAAGAACCACCTGAAAAGCATAGCTCAGTCAGCTCAGAGGTCTGCTAACCATGGACCTCAAACCACTGTCAAGAGTGAGCAGGTCTGGTAAGACGCATCTAGACCTTGAGGAAAAATGAATTCCCCCAGAACTACAGAAGCCAGGAAAGCACCTCAGGGAAAAATAAGTATTTACCCTTTCTGGCAAGGTAGCCTCTCTCTGCTGCTTCTTTCTCACTGCAAAACTGCCACATAGTCTGTATAAGAAGATTCTGAATTTTTTACATTGAAGTAACCCTGAGGCAAATATCACAATGCATTTATAAAATAGAGTATCTATACAAGACTCAATATTTTAAGATCTTTTAAAGCAGGATAGGGTAATGCTTAATATTTCTGAAGCCTCTGAAAACAGAACACTGTTATAATAAATTCAGAGAAATAAAATTTCTAGGAAACTGGAAGTCCTTCCTAGATTTTCATAAAATTTTTAAAGTCTGTTCCATTTGCAAGCCACTGCAACTCCTCTGGAAACTATCCTGAGGGGTAAATTTCCCCAATGTTTAGAGAAACGTTTGTAATGTGCTACCCAATATGACCTAGAAACTATATTCTAAATTTTTCACCATTGAAACAAACTTGAATATAAAGAACCTCGAGCTGATTTTTTTTCTTTAGAATGTACAATAAAATTAATAAAGTAAAAGGAGAAGATTCATCACTGTTCATAAGAAATTATTTGCCCAGGGAATTATTTCATCTGTCCTCTCCTTTACATGGCTAGACAGAAAATAGATTTTGCTGGCTATGTTTAATTTCCACAGCTGTCATTGTGATCTAAAACATTTATATTGGAGCAATTACATATATCCTCAGGACATGAGGAGCTGGAGTACCAGTTCAAACATAGCATAAGCTATCTACCATCTTCTGACTCCAGCAGTAGCTAGCCTTAGATTTAGGAGAAGTTGCACTGCAGAAAAATATTTTTTGATTAAGAAGTATTTTTAAAATGCAAGTAGTCCTTAAAATATCAAAAAATCAGCATGGTTCACACATGCTCATTGACTAGGTTAGTACAAATTTAAGACAGGAAAAGGTGATAAGACAGTAAAATGAGAAGAGAATGCAGATACATCGTATTTTTTAAATACATCTCTAAATTTATTCTATGTAGCATACTTCGACTGTCTAATAACTGATTCAATTGTATAAATTTTGTTTGTGGGAAGAACCATCAGAAAAGAGTAATAAATTTATTACTGACCCTAC
The DNA here is from genome assembly GCF_040807025.1 of Struthio camelus. Lineage (NCBI taxonomy): Eukaryota > Metazoa > Chordata > Aves > Struthioniformes > Struthionidae > Struthio > Struthio camelus. Next base: position 18,984,987 of record NC_090951.1, on the reverse strand, counting down.
TGACAGAGTCATGTTATTTATGTTAAGTCCATTATTCAAACTTTTCAAACATTTGTTTAGAATAAAATTCACATATTAACATAAAGCAAAAAGACTATAGCACTTCCACAAATAATTACAGTTCAATCAGAGAAAAAAAAAAGAGTCGTTTGTGAGTAGATTTCAGCAGACTTTGAAACAGGACTAGCAAAATTACAGTAAATATGTACTTATAAGCAACATAATTTTCAATATAAAAACAGGTTAAATATATCGCTCTAGTAATGACCAGCCAAATCAGCAGAGAGCTTGCCCCATCTTTGCTGAAGCAAATCTTAGTTATGAAACTAGATCTTACTACGCACATATTTAAAGGGTTCATACTCATATAAATTTAAGTTATACTGTTAATTGTATGTTATTTTGGCCTTTTCTTGCTACTCTCTAAATCCTCTCCCTCACTACCTTTTTTCCCCCCGGGAGTAGTAAAAACAGATTTACACAAAACCAGTAACAAGTTTTACAAAAGCATATTTTTCCATTTTAATCAAGTAGCTCACCACTTTCAAAGTTTCACACATGCATAGTATTGAAAGTGATGTATCTGCAGAGTTTTAGGCTCAAATTTCTGCTACAGCAAGGCCCTAATGGAACAACTCTTTTTCAAGAAAGTTGATTCAGAAATGTATCAGTAGACAAAAACTATTTCTGAATGTGAAATAACACATTCATCCAAAAGTCAGTTTTTAACTAGTTGTGCCATTTCTTATTAAACACTGGAGAACAGTGGCCAATAAGATGAAGTTTAATAGATGAAACTTCAGATCTTCATGTTAATATCTTGCTCACAAACAATGGTATTTTATTCAGGATTCCCTTGAATACAGATTAAAATTAGATCTTCAGTTTGAGAATCTTTCGATCCATGAAAGTGAGTATCTGTCTAGTGTTTCCCTCCCCTTCTATCACTTTACTGTAGTTTTTCTATCTTCTTGAAGGGAAGGAAAAATAATTCAAAGAGATGAGACACCAACTGTCATATTAATTTCATTATGATGACTACAAGTAAACTTATAAAAGCACATCGACATTTTCCATTTTCTTCTTCTCTTTCCTACTACAGCATCTCTTGCATTTCCAAAATTCCTTGTATTTCCACTATCTTTGGTCCCGTTTATCTGTATTGTTTTACGCTTCTCTCACCTTGTTAAACTCTCTTCTTTCTCACAATTGCTTCCCTTCCCTGTTCCTCCCTCTCACCTGCTACTTATTCCCTCCCAATCTCTGTGTTGCTCAGCTCTTGAAACCACTTTCGCCTTTAATTCTGCCTCCTTCTGAACCCTCCTCCAAGTTCTTATGCTTTTCATACATTTTATGGTACAAGACTACTCACTATACCTCTGTAGTGAAGCAGAAAAAAAGAAAACAACCATGGAAGTACGTCACTCATTTCTAAGTATAAGTGAAATGAGAGCGGTACACTAAAGGAACAAAAAAGAAGGAATGAAGCCAGTGTAGCGCTCTATATTTGTACAGGAGAAATAAAGCTAACCACAGGCCAGCAACTGAATGGCAGAGAGCAGTTAAATAATCTTAAACAGAAAGTCATGTAGCAAGGTTCCCTCTGGCACATGTACAGGAAAAAAGTCCACCTAAAATTCTAGCATGTCTGCTTTTTATCGTCCAACATAGGACTAATTGTCCTCAGTGTCTGAGCTAGATTTCTTGCATGCTGGAGCAGAACAGTGCTTTTTCATCTTTCATAGCAAACGCGAAAGATTTTGACAAAAGTAAAACAGCACCAACCTTAGCACCTCACAAAGCTCCAAGCAAAACACCAGAGAGAAAGCTAGCACACAACAGACAGTAAAATAAAATCTTCACCAAATAAATAGCTGGACAGGAGCACCTTGCCTCTGTGCTTCTGCTTCTTACTTATTAGCCAAACTTTTACTGCAAAGGAATATTAAAAAACTCACAATTTTGGTACATAGTTTAAAATACAATCTTGATTATTCTAAACTGCTTCAACTTTCTGACAGACTGTAGAACTTCATCCAGCAGTTCGGGCATTAAGCCTACAGCTGGTGACTGCGTTAACACAGAGCGATTAGATGGCAGGGAGCAGAGGTTCCAGCTCTGCAAAACATACATTGCAAAGGCTTGACCAACCTAGTCTGACACTGAGTTTTCTTATAACACCAATGCCAGATCAGTTACGCCTCTACTGGAAAAGACAGAAGCAAACTATCAGATCCTTCACGATTTCCAATATTAACATCATTTGAAATGAAACTATGCTACAATATGAAGCTTGAAATACAGACCTACCAGATGAGCTGCTCTCCTTTCATTTTTGGCTTCCTAACGTTAATGTTTACTTGCTCTCCTATCACCTTCTGTTTGTCTATGTGCTATATACAGATATAGAGAGATAGGCAGGCTGTTAGAGGCTGAGTAGACATGCTTTCCTTCATGTCCTTTTGACTATGCTTCTTTTCGTTAAGAGATTTGGACTGTTTTTAAATGCATGATTTTTGGAGGAGCTATTCATTGCAAAGATAATTTATGTTCTAATGACTTCAGCTTGAACAGATCTGGGCCCCTAAGGAAGAAGGATTCTTCCCCCCCCCACCCCCCCGAATTATCTTAAAGTACTTTTCAGATAAAATAGAGGACACAAAACCTTTAGTGGAAAAATATCAAAGGAAGAAACCTTGCAAAAAGCCCAAATAAAGGAATGTACCTTTGACCTCTGGTAATTCAAATAGAGTGCTAATCACCAAAGGATTAACGCCCTCTGCCTTATAAATAATATAACCAGTCATCAGGAAATTATAACACCCCATATAATCAAGAAACACTAAAGTCTGCCATAGAATTATGCACACGCAGTGGGAGGTATTAAGATGAGAAACGAACGTATTGTACTAGTTCATTAAGATTCTTCATAATATTTGAATTTACAGAACAGCTCAGTACTAAAACAGGTAAGTCCTTCTCTCTACATGTATGTGTATGTGTTTGTGTGTATGCATATATGTAAAAAAAAAATCACATTTTTTATAATTATATACTTTTTAAATACATTTTTAATTATTAAAATCTATGTTTATAGGTTTTTTCCCTTGGGTAAAGTCATTTATACCTTTATTACACGAAAATCCAATACATCTCAACATGATGTAATTAATTTTGGCATTTGATGTAAATATTTTTTGCTGTAACAAGAACTCATTCTCCATTACTGGTTCTGCAGTACAATTCAGTAGCATATTAAACGCAGCATTATGACTGCACAAAAGCATCAAGGAAGAAACTTCTACCAAGACACAAACATATAAAAAGGGATGAAATTATACCAAATAAATTGCTAACTACAACCTACTATGACTGAAATATTTTGAAGGCCTCCTTTTTTTTTTTTTTTTTTTTTTTTTTGGACTATCTTACACCCCCAAAAGTTTAGAATACTAAACAACTTAACAAGATACTAAATGACATAACTGCATATGCTGGAGAAATTTCAGAAGATACAGGATTTCCTCAGGCAGCTGAAAACTTAAAAGATTTTTAAAAAATTATATTACCAAGGGTAAAATAGCAGCAACCCCCTCCTTCAAGCGCCCCACAAAGTAACAATTAAGGACATGATTCCCAGTCAAAAGTTGTCCTAGAGGTTTTGCCATGGTGATGCTTCTGTCCTGGTCTGCTTTCACCCAGAGACCCAGCTACCATCTCTCTCATCCAGGATTCTCCAGTTCTTTTCAAAATCCCTCAACATTTGCAATTGCACCGTTCACTACTGCTGCAAACCAGCCCCACCCTACCAAAGGCTCACCGCCCCCATTGCAGAGCTTCCCCTACCCTATTCCTCCCAAACCACACGGCTCCATTTTGCCCAAGGGCCTTTGCCATCCCTTCTATTCTTTCTTTATCTCCAAAGCTTCTCCTGTGAAGCCCATTCCAACTCACTGCCTTCTAGTCCAGAAAGAGAACATGTAAGTGTGTGAGTGTGTGCGTGTGCTTGTGAGAGAGAGAGAGAGAGAGAGAGATCTCATAGAGAGAGAGAGAGAGAGAGAGAGAGAGAGAGAGAGAGAGAGAGAGAGAGAGAGAGAGAGAGAGAGATCTCATTGAGAGATCTCATAGAGAGAGAGAGATCTCATATGCTTTTACCTAGAACTCAACATCAGCCTACCGTTCATTCAGCAAGTTTCCTCTAACTAGTTACCCGTAGCTTACCTCCTCCCACCTTTAGATGCTTACATGACCAAGCCTATTTTTAATATAATTAGTTTCTGATTATTAATAACAGGTGACCCATGTATTGGTTACACGATAATCAAATACAGCACTTAAATATTTTTTTCATAAACTGTATAGGTAAGTAAATAAGCCAACACTAGTGTACCTATCAGATCTAGAAAGTGATCTTGTGAAAAATCAGGGGAAAAAATATTAATACACAGAAGTGCATACAGTGCAGGATACAGATGCACACATTTAAAGAACAATTTCATTTTTTAATTTTGTGCATTTGCTTCATTAGTGTGCAGCCTTTAAACCAAACAAGACTGAAAGTAGAGCTTGCTTAGTGGTTACTATTTCCAGCTCTGCCTGTGACTTTCTAACCAATCCTCTCCCCTAACCTCCCTGACGGGAGGGTTCCCCTGGGACCGGGATCCCAGCGTTTCTCCAAGAGGGAACTCGGACCATTTCTCCAACATGGAATGTCTCCTGAAGAGCACAAGTAACAGCTCAGCTCAGGGAAAAACAGCTCAGCTCAAACTGCTTTAACTTGTAGGCATTTTCTGCAGATCAGGGGGAGAGAAGATGCACATCCTCTCTATCACGCCATTCTACTCCGTCTTGCAAAGAATGACAGAGGATAATGTGACAGAATCAGCTGACCCATCTGCAGGCAGGCAGGGTAAGGTCGGCATGAACATGGATAGAAATGTATAAGAAATGTTAAAGGGGAGGGAAAAAAGGTAGACTTTTTCAGTTTGAGAAGCCTCTGCATTTTAAATTGCATTAAAATTTCTACTGTCAATCTTCAGTAAAAAGACATACTGATTTAATTCACATATTCACACTGTAAACTAACTGGCAAATTTTACCTTTTTCAAACCCACTATAAAAACCTCACAGGATTTCTCCAACCTTGTGTCATTCCACAAATATGAAATATAGTTTCTAAATGAACTATACTTCAAGGCTCTTCCATGAGAAAAAGCACAACTTAATTAAGTTAACTAAGCTGATTAAGCCATGCTCTTTCACCTATTACAGGAAGTATTTAGCCCTGGAGCCATCCCAAAGGCACCTCACACCACAGATTACATGTTTTCTAGAGATACTGTATATATTCAGTCACCATGGACGGGGAAAAAGCAAACACCCTACATGCCAGTATGCCAGCCAAAGAACAAAAGAACAGAAGTGTCAGCTGATAAGTTCTTGTCTGGAAGCAAGGTATCATATTATAAGGGAATAAATGTAGTTGAGAGAACATTACCTCCCAAAACCTCAGATCTGACTGCTATAAAATAATTGCAATAAGGAACGTTCTCCGAGCAATTCTCAGTCTCCAACAGTAGTGCTATTGGAATCTTTGTATGTTTAAAAAGAACTTGGACAAATGGATTTAAAACTGAATCGACTAGAGCATCCTTATTTTCAAACAATGAATATTATTCTCCTTCATCATATATAATGAGTTAATACTATGAAAACAATTCTTTAAAATTTTCAATCCTTTCAAAACGTCTCAAAGCAATTGCTAAAATAAAGATATAGCTAAAGAGCATTCTGCTTATCTTGGCTTGTGCTGGTACGAGGGCGCTGCTCTGCGTCTCGTGAAGCTTTCTGGCGGAGGGAGCAGACCTGGTCAGTCTCAGAGTCTTTCCTGGGACCTGTCTGATGTGTCGACAAGCAGCTAAGCTGAATATTAATACACTCTCCATCATCAAAAGCTGTTGCATACCCAAAGGATGAGAAATATTTTAATCAGCTTTCAGCTTGTCTAGCAGAAGTCAGTTTATTCCTTTGGGATTATACATCTATGTGCTCAATTTTTGTCTCCTTGCTCTCTCTCTCTCTCTCTATATATATTACTTTTGAAACTAGCAGTAAAGAGCCTAAATCTGCTGTTTTGTTCGTAAAAGCCAGCTAATGCTGTGATTCAATTACAGCATTTTACATTTAACAAGAAAAATCTAGGAGATGAAAAGCAAAGAAAAAAGTTGAAAAAACAGTCCTGTATCCTGGTAGGATTTCTTAGACAAATCAGTGGGTTTGTTTAGTATTCTTGCTAGTCATTTTTAAGATTGATGCTTCTGTCTTCTTACCCTTCATTTTTTCCCCCACAAGCTTCCTAAATTTTCATACTATAAATTCACAATTCCTTGCTGGAATCACCACAAGTACAGTTGACCCATGAACACACACACACTTTATATGTGCAATGTGTAAGTCTTACCTGAAAGCCAACAACAGATCAGTAACGGAGTAATGATCTGAAAAGCCTTCAGTATAAAATGCAATAGCATAGTAACCTCTCTCTACTGTCATTCCTCCGAGAGACTAGGTCAGTCCCTATGAGGTTGCATTAATGAAGATACCACCTACATAAGAAGGCTTATAAAAGTGAGAAATATTAACCACTCTGATTATGTATATTTTTTAATCCTTCTAAAAGTAGCATAACATTTCAGAATAAGATACAGCCAGGACTTGCATTGGCCTTTGCAGTGATCATCTACATAAGTGCAATACAGAATTAACTTCTTTATGTTACTTCATCCTTGCTTCCCTGGGGATAGAAGCATTATCCATGGACATGAAATACCATGGCGCACTCTCCTGTTCCCCATGAAGAAGAGGGAACATAAAAATATAGAGCTTGGCTGCTGAAAGATTTTCAGATACTTTCTCTTGTATATTGAGGAATTCGGGGAAGCGTAGCTTTTCTGTACTTTTATACTACAAAGCATCAGCATAAATTGGTTTGCACAGGCTAACATCAAAATAATTTCTATCCAAATCCTCCATCTGCAACATATTCAATCATTACTTCTAAGCAAATGAGTGAATTCTGAAGTCCGGCTACTGCAAATGCTTTAAGCATAGGATCTTCTATTTTATGAAACGGAAGTATGAAATGGGACAGAATATGAGAACAAGCAGTAAAGCAGCAGAACGAGTAGAGATTATTTGGCCATGTATCTGAATTATGGTGAGACTTCTTGCAGTTCACTTATCCAAGCTGTGTTCCACCACATCCTCTACAAAACAGCCTTGGCCGCCTTCTAGCTAGCTAACAAATCTTGTGAGGCTTTAATCCATCAGCACATAGCAAACTGCTTAAAGATTAAGCCAAAATATAACTATTATTAAGAGTGTATACAAACATTCACAATAATCACTTCAGTTTATGACACAATTATATTGAACCTAGGCAGATAGACAACACAAAATGATGCACTATTCCCAGTAATTGACAGTGTACTTTGCAGAATATAGCATGCTTAGCACTAAGTCAAATTCAACTCGGGCATAACTCCATTCATGCTGTCCTTAGTCACAAGCAAGAATCTGGCCTGTTCTAATCATTCCCTAAACCTGCCTATTATTATTTTACAAAAATTCAAAACGAGTCCTATGAAAAGAGATGCCATTTAGTCCAATTGTGATAAACAATCACCTTAACTACACAGGAGTAACTTTAAGAAAATTCGTTATGCTTAAACGTTATATTAGAGTTTCTGCTGTCAGAATTATACAGAGTTCAGATTCGCTAGCAGTCCAAGGAGAACTGCCAAAACCTGATGTTAACTAGAGACATTTGAGAAGAGCCAATAATTATTTTTTGGCTGCAGAGTGGTAAATGTTATACAGATAGGCTGCATGCTATTGTGTCTACAGCTTCAGGATTATTAAGGACAAGCATGTGTAATAAGAATGAAAAGTGCAAAAAAAGATCCACCCAAAAGTTTGTAACAACCAGGATTGGAAACTGAAATACACTTGCCCCTCTCACCCCTCAAAGTAATGAAGGTGCACCAAAACACAGTTAGTTCCTGTTATCACACCTGAATGGGTAGAACTGGCCCATTGGGGCAGGGGGGAAGGTTAATTTTGGCCTCAATTCTACATTTCGAATCATTGCAGGGTATGGGCAGCAATCTATGGGGTTCTTTCAACTCCAGAACATTTGCTCTCCAGAGCACATAACCTATAAATAACTCTTTTTCAGCTGCAGCAAAAATCGTAGCCTCATTTTATTGACAAGGAATTTAAGATCAGAAACAGTCCTCAATCTAAAACCAAACTAAGACCTCAAAGTTTTGACCTCGGCACTGATTTTGAAAACTACACTTTAGTTACTTCCACAAATTAAACAGAGAGCCAGTGAAAGAATTAACACCTAATCCATCAGACCATAACGCTTTCCATGGCAAGTACTGAAGCCAAGTTTTTATTTCTTTACATATAGAATTAGAGCTGTAATTTCGATTAAAGATGCATTTACAGTTAAAACTACAATGCAAAAAAACTCACTTCATCCAGGATTTTGTTAGTAATTAAAAGTAGCAATGATCAGACAGCACAGAAAAGGTATCAGTGCTAGAAATGGCAATTTTTAAGATTTCATCTCCTTTGCTTACAAAATCCACTTGAAAATTAACAGCTATATGCTTTTTTTATAAAGTGGCTACATAGCCACTAAAATAAGGTAGTAACAAAACCATGTTTAGCGATATTAGTAGTACTCTACACAGCACATAGATGGTGACACTTTAGTCATACTGCCATTTGCTTCCACTTTCATTAGAAAACATAATTTCCCTTAGTTTATAACAGTCAACAAAAATTTCTCCTGCCAAATCCCTCTAATCTAGTTTCAACACCAAATCGGATCTTTTATTGTATCTATGCAATATGTTCATAAACATACAAATACAAATGTATAAATGCACGAGTTCTATATCTGATCATTTCTATGACTGCCTATATAAGAACTAGAAATGACTTTGACTATCGGCGAAAATCACATTCTATATAACTATATACCCACACTCAGAGACACAAACTTCAAAAGCCCACATTTTCTTTTCAACAAATATTAGTTATTTTTAGTATGCAAATGTTCTTTTTTATTCAGCTTTTGTACAGAAAATGGCATAAGAGGCTTTAAAATTAATAATTAGACTATTAAAATGACAGTACAGTGGTACTCCTCCTCTATTTCCATAGAAAATAATAAGCTTCCTAAGCTGGTAAACATGCTGTTGACAAAAAGAATCTTCTGCTGTTCCAGCATACGTCCATCCAAGGTTCTAAGGGAAAAACGATGAAAACAGCACACCATTTTATACAGTATACGCTAGTCCCATCATACCAATTCTGCCTCCATTTAAGCCTATCACATAGTTTCTATTAACTGTAAAAGGGCAATACCAGGTTCTAAAATATCTTTCCAGGACTGACACTAGATTTACAGGGATCCAGCAGGAACTGTGATCTGATTTTCCCTCTCTGCCACACACTAGGTGACTTGCAATACTACCAAACGTAGTTTAATGCCCTCAAAACTCTTTCTCTGTGCTGTTCTTGCTGCTGAGGACTGCAAGCAATCGCCCACGGTGCTCGTTCCCTGTGAACCAGTTTACTCTAAGTACAACTTCATACAACTTAGTACTTATACGTAGAAATTAACTAGAAGATTATCACAGTTTTATACATCATTGTATATGCTTGTTTGTACAAATATGTACATACATATAGTCACAAACACAACAGCCCAGCACTGGTAATCTATCCAGTGTGAGAAGACCCTTATGTGTGATGCAGAATCTTGTTCAAAGCACCGTTGCTCAGCTCAGATAGAGATCAATTTATACAATTCAAATATAAAACTGGGACATAACCTATATGATGATTTGGATTTCTGCTGATTTGCATTATATGTATTAGCATTTTAAAGATTAACATAGAGCTCATGGTATTTTATATACAAGAACACACACTTTTTATATATAAATAAAAAACACACAATTGTATATAATTGATTGCATAAATATACAGTGAAGACGACAGAAATAAGCCCTAAGACAGTATGAGTCTAGCACAAGACAACAGAAGGCTAGTCATTCAAAACAGAAGCTTACCAAAGTACAGTTGTGTGCACAAGAACACCTACAAACATCAAACTTCTAACTCAGGTGCAAATCCACCTCGAAGGGAACACAGAAATGGGCCAGCATGCCCACCTCCTTTGCACCATCTGGTGTAGCACACACTTCTAGCCACATGACATGCACAGCTGCACAAGCCACCCATGGTCCTCCCATTTGTGCCGTCAGAAACACACCTCATTTCCCCATAGGACATAAATTGAGGTAGCCTGTCCTAAACTCTTCCTGGCTTATGCCAGTTTACATTACAGCTTTAAAGTTTTCAGAGTAATTTTCACAATATGCTCTATGAGTTGGAAGATCGCCCTTTTAACATTCGCATTTTGTAACAGAAATGTTATAGTGCTTCATATCAACATGGCTTAGATCTCAACTAGCTCACATAAGGGTTAAAAATAGAATGTGCAATCCACTGGTTTGCTCTGATGTTCCTGTAGATATTGTCACTGGATGTATCCTCAGTAGAATTCTATTCAACACCTCTGTCTTTAAGTACAAAGCTGTAGGCTGTAGCAGCTTTAGGAAACATAAGTATCCTTTTTTCTGCTGCACAGTATCTGTGTGTGAAATTCTCTAAAGGGGTTTAAGTATTTACCCTGAACACTATCAGACAGTTTCTAAAATTTTCCTTATCCTGTTGCAAAAACACTTCAAAGAGAATCATAAACACAGTCCTTTGTGCTTTCAGCACACACTTTGTTTTGGAAGCTTAAGTCTGAATTCCCTCAGAATTGTAAATATTTTTTCAGAAAGATGTGGAATACAACTTTTTTTTTTTTTTTTTTTTAAGATTTTTAGTGATTCTACTGTAAACAATGCTGAATCCTTACTCGCACTTCTGAGAGCTAAAAATATGGGGGGCAACGAAATTAGTAGCCAAAAAAAAAAAAAACAAAGAAAAACAAGCCTTCAGGATCAGGTTTTGAGGTTTTATTGTTGTCTTAAGATAAAAGGTACATTTCCAGGAACATTTGACTCCTGGTATACATAAAATATAACCTGCCAAAAATATTTATTCAAAGAGTCTGGCATAAGCAGATAAGAAGAGTCTAGAAAGACAAGAGATATGGCTAAAATTTGGGTCTTTGAGCTGCCATGTTGTGCCTACATTTCACAGCTCATTAGACAAATAAGATCACCCCTCACTGCATGGTCCTCCAATAAAGGACTGTGACGCTGCAATGCCTAAAAACCACGGGAAAGCTAAGAACAGAATTTACATCTTACCCCAGAATTCCCTGAATTCTGGCTGACAAGGTCAGACCAATTCAAATGTCAGTTAAGTGGCTCTGCGTTTTCTGAAAACGCTAAACAAACCAACAGCCTGTTTGTGACACCATTATGTATATTTTTAAAATATATCTAGTTAGCTGTTCCAAATGCCAAAGTCTATGAAACCTAGGAGGATTCCTTTTAAAAAATATATTTTACCTTAAAGCTTATCATGGTTATTCTGGAACTGAAATACCCTGATTTAAATACATATTTAACCCTTGTTTTAATTTGGAAAATGTATGAAATATATTATGGCCCTGGGCTGAGATTTTGTAGCTCAAGTTGAAGCCCAGACTCAATTCTAACTGCCAGGCTATAAGCCCCTGACAACAGTGGCTTATAGCAGAAAACTATGACATATTTCACTTGCAACAACAGTAGCAAATAATGAAGTAGACCTCAAAAAGGAGGGAAAGAAAAATAATGTTACAAGAAAATATCTTTGCTCTCAATTGAATTGTTTCAATTCAATTGCATAAACTCATAAAAGGGTAGCATTGAGGATAACTGTAATAACGTGACTAGTTAGTGCAGTTACTAAAAATTCTTACAAATTCAGAAGAAAGATATCAGCCTGCATGAAATACCACCTTGCTCATTATAAATATACAGAATATGTACATTTCTGCTTTTTCACCACACTTGTAAATTGAAAGGTATGCGGCATTCCAATATCGTTAGCTATATTTTCAGGACGCCAAAAAGTGAAACAAATGGTATAACAATTATTTGCATTTAAGTTATAGCATTGAAAAACAGTTCTTTAAGACCTATGTTTTATTCCTTTAAATAAGACCTTTTAGAGTAAGCAAATAGTTATGCTGTTAAATATAACTCCAAATCAGTCATATGTTTCTGTACATTTTAGTAGTATGATTTTCTTCCTCTTGCCAAATTCCTGCATAAATGGGTGGGATTAAATGGAGCCTAGCCTACCTAACATAATTATATATGTTGTGATTTTATACTGCAATGAAACTGATACATTTTAATAATTCCAGTCTTGGCTCTTACCCACTAAAGTCAATAAAGGTTATTAAGGCCAACTGCCATATAAATACATTGCTATGTTGCTAAATGGACTGTCAAAGCAGGAAAGCAGGAAATACAATTCATACCATATAGCACTACTAGTGTCTTCATTTTTTTTAAAGGAACACTAGATACATTAGAAAAAAAAGTCTTTGGCATTTGATATTTATGACTATAATCATATCTATTTACTTTTCATTTCACAAATAAAAAACACTGCATTGATTTACATTTTACTTACTCAAATATGAATCAGCCTAAAACAAAATAAACAAAAGAGACTGAAGGATTTCTACAGTTCTTACTGATTTGGCATGGTGTTAAAACATTCTTATAGCTAAAATAAATGTCAGATTTTGAGGTTTGCATGATATCAGACCCTGAGAGACAAATTGTCTCTCTGCTGAATCTCAGAACAGCTACAGCAAGACTTCCTCACATCACATGAGATTTAAGCTTTTCAGACTTCTCTTTACCCAGAAAGCAAAGCTTGTACAGTCTTTTTTCAAATGGTAACTCTCCCTTTGAATTCAGCAAGCATTTATCCTGATGTTGCACATGATAAAGTGTTAATCTTGGATGACTTTAAAAAAAAAAAAAAAAAACCTCAAACATTTGAATGGCCTTCATATTTTCAAGGAGGGGAAGAAGAGGGAGAGGAAGACTAGTTAAACTGTTTTGGATTTAATGGTTCATAAATTCATGGGGTAATGTGGTGAATGTGATGTTTTATCAGAATGTCATTCAAATGAAGGGCTTAACATTTACATCACAAGAGTGAGCTATAAGTAAAACTATCCTCAGGGAAAGAAATGCCAGGAATAAACATTAGGAAAAAATTGGGTACTTACTATAATGTATAAAAATATCAAGCAAAGCCCAAAGGTTTGAAGACATTGGGTTAAACTTCCTGAAGTATTATACTGTGCTGTGACATTGGAGTAATTACAGTTAGCAGAATCAGAAATCATTTTATAAAACTTTTTTTCCCCCATTTTTTTTAAACTGCTTTACTAAACAGGAAAAAAAAAGCACACAGAGAACCCAAGATTGACTTTAGTAGCGCTCTAGACACACATATATTTAAACGTGCCAAGAGCCGTTCAGCTCACACACAAATGTAAAGAAAAATACATTGCTTAATTATGTTCTTTTAAGAAATAATTCCTTCTAAGCCATAATACTCTACCGAGACAAGATCAACAACTGTTAAGACATTTATAATTTAAGCATTTTTCCATATTATATAGGCAAAGGTTGTTTTTTTTTTTTTTTTTTTAAAGAATCATCCAGCTAAAATTATAAATATGGAGAAAAAATTTTGACTATAGACTACTAGGTACCTTCAGAAATACCTTTTGGATTTAATTTAATGCTGTGGAAGCTAAACATGCACCAAAACACTGCACTTTTTATGTTAAATTGCTGTTGAATTTGTTAACCCACAGTTGATTTCCTGTGTTATGGAATCTTAGAGATTACAGATAACTTGAAGCAACAGGGATAATTCTTGATGTTAATGCTACATTTCTATGCATTTTATTAAGTCAGTGCCTGTTGTTGCATTAAAACTGTGGCTCAACATTGCCCCCTACTGTCAGTTTCTGAAACACTGAAGTACATGTAGGTTAAATAAAAAAAAGATACCAAGTCCCAAACTCAGTAAGCATCACATTTACTTGGAGACTCAACAAAACAGACATTCTCAATTAAAATTCTCTTCCGTCTCGTTCAATAGATGAAATTAATTGTGATTAATGTGTTATAGATCATAAAACATTAAAACAATTTTTAAAATTTAAATTAGAAGCAGCTTCTGTCTTGGCCCAAACCTTCAGTTTGCTGATAAATATCATCCTGAGGCCTGTTGAAAGGAGATACACTGACGCCACCATGTTTCTAATTAGAGACACATGGTAATGTCACACCAATTGCAGAAAACCTAACCCTTGAGAATTCCTGAGTTTGCTGTTTTCCCATGTTCTCAACACACAATGGATATAAAATAACAATCAAACATTCTTGTCTCTACCTCATTCTGTGTTACAAGAGGATAAGGTGTCATTTGAAAGAAAAATAAACCAAGGGTTTTTTTTTAAATGAAAAGGGTCATTCAAGATCCAAAAATATTAGCAGAACATGAGCACATGAAAATGCAAAAATCAGAAAAAAGTTACATAAAAATAAACAAGTTATAAAATCATTTCCCTCTTTTCATAGAAAAATCTGATGTTCATCGATTTCTTGCAGCAATTAATTCCACAAATGAAAGTTCCGCTTATCCACATTGGTTTTCAAGTTTGAAACCAGCTGCTGCAGGAAAAGTTTACAATACTCATCCATAGGTCAGTGGATAACATTTCCTTCAAAACTGAATAGCACCTTCTTGTTACATCTTACCTCTGGGGATTCAAATCCATTTCTACTAAAATTATATTCAACATCCTGAACCACATTACAAAGTTTTCCAAGACAGCTATGGACAAATTGAGGATCACGTTGTGACCAGCAGAAATTCCTCTGAGAAGCTTCTGCTGCAGATGCAATGATACTTAGCAAGAGAAGTACATACACTATACCTATATAATACATATAATACATATATTTATCAGTATAGCTCCTTCTGTGTAAATATCTAAAAGTAGCCTTGACAGCATGTATATCAAATGCTTGCACTAGTAAAGTCTCTCAGTTGAGTCTCTGCTGGGATAGCTGGCTGTCATTGATACCACTGGCTCAGTTTTCAAGGAAGGCAGGGATACACTTTCAAATAAGCAGGAACTAACATAACTACTATCATTCAAGCAACTAATTAGCTCTGCACTCACTAGAATTTGTTGTTGGCTTTTGCTGTGGTGTAAGTTTGTACATGGACTGCATACAGCTGTACCTCCATACCATCAGATTTTACTCTCAACTCTCCGGACACATTCACCATTGCTGTCATTGACAAAGACCTGTCCATCTTGGTGTTGTATGAAAAAGTTGAGCCCAACATTAGACAGTTTCATGTATCATTTGGTGTGATATAAGTTATACCTGTCATCTTTTGAAGCTGTCAAACTTGAAAAACAAACAAAGTAAGGAAACAACTAAAATCTCCTCTCAGGTTTTTTGAATGTTGTTTTGCTCGTGTTTCTTTTGGTTACTGGGAGGAGAAAGAGGAGGAGGCAATGGAAAGCTGCCATTGACTCTACTTTTCATATGGCTTGAATAAATTGTAAACCCTGATACTACAATACAATTAAAAAAAATACAATTGTGCATGTTCTTGTGCTCTCAGAGTTAAGCTCTAAAAGTTGTAGACTGTAACAGTGGTACTTACCATAACCTCCATTTTTCTCCAGAATTCTTCTAATCTAGCCATAGGCTTAAGCCACCAATCAGTGCACTTCAAATAGCGCTTGCCTTGAAACCAAAACTGCCTAAGCCACTCAAATTCAACCTGCAAGGCAAAACATACAGTGGCATGTCATTTATGTTCATTTGGGGTGGGAATAGGGTAACACATAAAGGCAGCAATATCGGAGCTATTCCACATAAAAGCCAGCTGTTACTTTCACTTCTATTCCATGTGAATTGAGCCACTCCCATCAAGCCTAGAGCGGTGCAAAAACCAAATCTTTTCTTTACGCATGAGACATATATAACAGAAACTTTAGAAGTGTAAGTTTCCTCACAATTCAGTCCAATATGCATCAACTCTGGCTTATTTTGATTAACATTGTGGATGAGAAAATAGTTTGGTCATCATACAAAAGACCAAGCAAATTTGCACTAATAAAATTACCCAAATGCAGGCTAGTCAGTAGCTAGGGAAAGGAAGTGCAGCATTACAATGAAAAACAGTTTCTGACAGTTTAACAAATAATCTGGTTACTAGACAGGCTACCAATAACTTTTGGATTAGCTGGATCTGAACAAAGGACTTGGAATTGCCCTGCTCCGTCAGACCTGCCCTGGATGGGAGGGTGTCCCAAAACTGCTTGTGCTCCCTCCACCAGATCTGCAGTTCCATCACAAAACTCATCTAAACTCCCTCCACAAATCAATGCTCACAGATCAAGAGTGAAAAAGCACATTTCAGCTTTTTTGGGCATCTGAAGTAATTGCTTTTTTATTGTGAAACTTGCATGGAAAATATCCTTTACAAAGAAAACAAATCCCCAAATGAAGCAGTATAAAGTCCATCAGGAGCAAGGTAATGCATTCATTTAAAATATAAGGCACAGCAAATGATGTATACCTTACTAGAGCGGTTTTAATTTCATATATAGATAGCCCATCAACTTTAATACAGGATTAGCATTAGCTTTCTAAAACATCAAATACACAAATATAACTCATGAAATATTATTTCAGCAAAATAATTCTGTTTATCCTAACTCCTGTTGAGTCTTTCTTTCTTTAATAGTAATCTGTAGTTCTGGTCTTTAGAATTCTGAATTTATCTTTGTTGTGGTAGTTAAGTTTCACACAGAGTTCAAAGCTGCTTTAATCATTACTTGCTACCACAAAAAAGTTTTTGCTTATCCCTATTCAGTCCTGATGATGCAAACAAAGACAAACCGGAGAAGGAGAAAGAATAACGAAAACTGCCGTCACCTACCATTTTCTTTCCTGAAAGAGTACGGAGAATGGCTACAGAAATCTGGAAGCGTCTCAAGTAACATTAACTAAATGCTTAGTCAATATAGGTTAGCGATTTCAATGTAGGATACTTAAATGTAGAAGTTATAAAAAGAATAGTAAAACCACTCTGTTAGTAAAACATAACAACATGATCAGTTGGCAGGCATGAGTATTTTCAAAAAAAAGACGGCAAGTCTAGCAGCTTTTTAGTACACAGGTTTGGAGACATACATAAATCCTAATAAAATTCAAGCAAAGTTTACTGCTTCTACAGTATTAACTAGGTATGAAGCCTCAAATTATGTTTTGTTAAAAAGGAGTATACATAGTTTTGGGATGGCTGACCACTTCAAAAGTTCAACTAGAGTTTTGGGTACTCAATACATTTTTTCCTTCTTTTTCTTTTTGCTGGTCTCTGCCACTGAAAGGGCTATAACATATGAAGACTGACAAGCATAACGCTCCAGGAAATAAACCAATACAAGGCCACTAATCAATGAAAAAAAAATTCTTTTTTTAAAGAAAATCAATGCTATGATATGACCCATTGTGACAAGAATCTATTCCAGTCAATCTGACTTTTGACTAATCATAGTGATTTGTCTCTTTGAATTAGACTAAATTTACATAGACCAAGGGTGGTATACTGGCAACATTTTAAAATGTATCCTGACCCCTAACAGCATCCCCAACATCACACAGAAGTGCTGTTCATTCAGTAGGTGCAAGAGATCAAGTTTAGCAATAGGCTAGTTAATTCTGTGCAGGGTTAGCTGGTCTCACCAGAGGTCAGTGTATCAACTTGCGACATGCGGTTGTTTAATGATGGAGACTGCCTTTTACCCAGGCTCTCAAACTCAGGTTCATATTATATCACAATGTCTCAGTTTAGTCTCTAAACTTAGTTAATACTAGTGGGGCGGGGGGAGCAGAGAGCAGTGTTTCATCCACCAACTTATCCATCAAGCTGCTTGACCAGTGACTGCTTTGAAATACTCCAGCACTACCCATGACCGGGTAACTGTTGATTCTGAAAAAAAAGTCATCTTGATGAGGCAAGGGTGACGATTTCTCTATTCTTCTGTCCTTGTCTCAGATTTGTGTAAGCATAAATACTTACGCTTTGTTAAAAATCTTCAGGGATTCCAGTTCTGGTAAAATCGTTTGTTATTTTTAAATTAACACTTGAACACTTTTTATACCGCATCCATTACTAAGCACATGTTTTAACAAGTGCATATGCTATCTGCTTGCCAAGACCTCTTAAAGCTATACCACCTCCTTCTCTTCTTAAACTCCATTCAATAATATATTTTCTTGTATTAGAAAGGCATTCCTATCAGCTCACCTCCTTCCCTCTCTTTCTATGAACAGGAAAAGCTGTACCAGGAAGAAAAAACAACAGTAAGTACTGTAGAGAGAAGAAAGCTCAAATCTAGACTTGATGCAACTGAAGTTACAGAATATTCATCATCTTGACCAAACTCTAAGGTTAATAGCTCTTGCTGAGGATTTTGTGAATGAGTTCTCATGCAGAGACTCCTGTATGCCAGACTAACTTTATTTAGTTCTGGTAAGGAAGCAGTTTAGGTAATTGAATTGCACAAAGCCTAACCATATTAACACAAAAAAAATGCTGCATGTTTCAGGAATAATTTCCATCTCCTAATTAATTTTCACTTAGGACTTACTGTCAAGTAAGCTGTGCGAGTAAGCTCAGAATCAGGCCTCACGCCTAACCTCAACATATTTTCAAGTTGTCCTTTAAACAATGATTAAAGGCCAATTTTAGGTTATAGTCAATACTTGGTAGTAAAAGGCCAACAGCAGCATTTGACATTTTGTGAGGCAGTGCTCCTCAGTCAATTATTTAAAAGTATTGGTTATTAAATGCCACACATGTAGGTGATCTATATTTCCTCTCTTCTGTACTAGCCAGCCACCAACCATGCTGTCATTTCACTGCAATGTGCTAAAACACATTAACCTTCCTTTGGCTGTGTACACCACCACCCTTTCTCAGTGGTAACCTCAGCATCTTAATACCACTTATCTTTCAACTTAGCTAGCCCAGATTTTTCTACATCCCTGTGCATTCACCATACTGAATTGATCTACTTTTTCTAGAACAAAAGATTTGCTGTACGCAAGAGTGACAGTACCTCACAAACAACAGAACAAACGATCCAATCTCATGCTTAAGTCATAGTAATCAGGATTTGGCAATCAGGGCTGAGCCAAAATCCCCATGAGGACAAAATCCTGCTGTCTCAAACTTGAGTATGTACTTTGAAACCTGCTACATTTTAGACGCAATCACCGGATCCTAAAAAACTTCCTCATATGTTTTACTTGACAGGTACTATCTGATGATTAGTCTGGTGCGGGCCAATAAAGAACTCCTGAAGCTGTCTCACACAACAGGAAATCTACTATCAGACTTTGCGTTACTCATAGCAATGAGGACAATTGTTTTTTGAAATGCAGAGAATAGGCTGGAGAAGATCTTTTCCGCCCGTTTATTTGTATATGTATTACATTCAAATAATCTGTTCAGCAGTGTGTATTACTTTAAAAAGTATCTGCTTGCCAAAGGGTTTTTCCAGATCCTCTGTTGCTCATTTGAGATGTACCTAGTAGCATATATATTTTGGAAAGCCAAATGTGATACTCCACACTGAGTGAACTCTGCAAGATCATTTATTTCAGTATAAATTACTACTGACCAAGCAGCAACCTGACTGCTTAAGGAGGTAACTTAATTCAATGTGTAACACCATGTGTGCATCGGTGTTAGGCCAGTATACTTCACAGCCATCCAAGTAATTACTTCTGTTCACCCTACTACACTCTGCTCATAGAATACACGGCCACCGCAGTATTTGTTCAGATTTCAAGCCTACAAGCTACTTAGACGAGCAGCACGTGAACATCCTCATTTGAGGTTATCTTTTTTTTACAGCTATGAAGTACCTACTGTGTGTGAAATAACTCAAACACATCCAGCAAACAGCATGCACCTCACAGTTACTCAGCAATTCCTTTGAAGGTGGTTTTACCCAGGAAGGCCATGACACCAAGGCTAAGTCTAAATAATTATTTAAATTCTACCTTGGTTACCAGAGTAGTTCCTGAGGTGTCTATGCCCCTGACAAAAATGGAAAAAAGTAAATCTCCACCTGAGCTACAGACCTTTCGTTCCAACCCACTTTATCAGCTTACAAAGTCAATTTTCCTGCCCAGGAATACAAGAGTGAAGGCACAGAATCATACCTCATTCTTCCAGACTTGCTCTTAGTCTTTTGCCCTCTGGCAGACACAGCTAACTCATCCAGATCTCATTTGACAGAGCACTTAATTTCGGCACAGACTGTGAGCCTGTGCTAAGCTACTATATATTTTAGCTTAGTTGCATGTAGCCTGATGCCACCTTGATGGTTCTGTTCCAGTTAACGATCTCTGATGACTACTTCACAGGTGTCAACAAGGAGGAGTTAAACAACAACAACAAAAAAACAAACCCTAACATTTCAGGAAGGTACACCATCTAGAAAAACAGCTGTATCTAGTTATTGGGGCTAAAATCTATGAGGAGCTTCCATTTCAATGATATTTAAAAGTAAAAATAAAACTGTATCACCTCTTGTGAGATGGGAATACCACCTAATTTCAAATTCATTAACATGATCTCTGGTCCAGGGGAGAAGTAAGAAAATTCACAAGGAAATTTAGATTTAGCACAGCAAGCTGTACATCAGAACAGAAATACACAGTAAAAATAGGGTGACAATTCTTCAATAAATTAATTCTTCATTATCTTTTGTTCGGCTTTACCTAGTGCAGTTTCGACTTTCCTATTTAAAAATACTGAGAAACTAAGGAGAAAAAACATAAAAAAAATAAGAGTGATCAAATCCTGACCACACTCATTTTCATCAGTAGCTGAACAGTTTGGTACCTTAAAGAAATAAAACATGTTCTTCACATGCCTGCAAAAATTTGAACCTAAAAGCTGTACTAGTGCCTAGAAATACAAAGGTTTATCATATAGTGAGTGAAAGACGGTAGGAAGCTTTTCTATACAAAAATCTGCCTCATGGATACTTATGTTTGCATTTCAGCGATGTGTGAAAAAGAAACATGTATTTACCACAGTGTAAAACCACAGATAACTCTTCCTACTTATGCAGCAAATAAAAAATAAAGCTTAAATAGCATTTCAACATATGGTATTTATCCTTCAAGTGAAGAGGTGACCTTGAAAAAAGAAATAAGAAAAAGGTGAGTGGGTATTCTCTTTTCAAATGAAATATAGATCCAATGTGTCTACTAAGACTAAGTGCGCAATACGTACAAGTTAAGCAATGATTTCTGCTACAGCATATCCCATATGTGTAACAGGAAACATCCCTGTATGTCACATAGCAAAATTATTCAGGTGACTGCAAACACCAGGGGCTGGTCTCTCACCTGATGTAAATGGCACAGGTCTTTGATGTTAAAGGGCCCGTGCAAATTTACACCAGCTGTGCATGTGGCTGAAGCTGTGCAAACCACAGATGCATACAGTTTTATGGACTGAGCCTGATTAATGTTTTGTAAAGCCCTGCATGCATCAGATTTCTTTAAATTGTTCTAGGGGCTATTTTACTAAAAATCAAGGGAGCAAATCTTTTGCCATCACTATACTCAATTTTACCATCTCTAAACACAATACAGATAAAAAGTGTTCTATAAAGTTTTAGTAACAATACACCATATTATATTCCTCAGCAGGTGGCAATTTAAATAAAGCATTTGCACAAATTCTCCTTTGAGTGAAAACTACACACTATATAAAGATGATCATGCTTATCTCAGTAGAAATTCAGAAAAATTCCTTCAAAATGTCTGAACATAGCAATGCCGTAAGGAACCACTGATATTTGAGTAGAAAGCGGTCCCAAAAGTTGCATTAACTGCTCACCATAACTGTTTTTCAAAGAGAGATTACCATCAATACTTTCCAGTTAGCAACAGCAAACAGCATTTCAGGTGGAAGCACAGCTTTCCAGAGCAGCTAAACAACCTTTCATTTTACACCCCTAAAAATATCCCTGTCTACGTTTTCTGTGACTCTACATTTTCCACTATGCCAGCAGTGTAAGAAGACCCAAAACATTATGTCATCCTGCCAACTCTTTCCATTAACATGGAATTTGCAAAATTAGATTCCCCATAATGCTACCTACTTTTATATTACAGAAAAACTACCTGTTTCCACAGTTGCCCAAAATACTGTCTGATAATTTCAGTTGGTTTGTCAAGTCAGCGTGTTTGCTGAGATCGAGTTCTGCACCTCGAACCACAAAGCGCTGTGCCAGCGGCAGTGGAATGCTGCGAGAGGCCAGTGTTACGCTTGCATACTTCATATTGTGGGATCACCGGCTGAACTATGTTATTCCTCAAAATTGTTCCCACTGTATTCTCCTCAGAACATGCTTTAGAGTAAATGCTCACAATTGTGTCACATTTGGCATTCTGTAAAAGACCGGCAGCTATCTTAATGCTTGATAAACACCTGAAAAGTTTTTGCAAGAATTTTACTTGCTTGCACATTCCTTCAAATTTGTTTCTCTCTTCCTCTCTGCCAGAGAAGGGCTGGGGTACTTCAGTTTCTCCACCACACCATCAGATTTTGCACCATGAAACCAATCTCACTAAAACTAGTCTTTGAATCTACCAGCACAGGGATCTTAAGAGGAAAAAATGAAATCTTTCTTGGGAATGAAAGTATCAGATGTGAGTTAATCCCAATCATTATACCCGAATACAAAAGTCAATAAAAATACATTTCAAGCTTATACACAGCAATGTCTTGTGAATCGTTAAATACACTTAATTTACGTTAGATCCATAAGCAGACTGCATCTCTGGCTGAAATACTTTCCACGCAAATCTTCTCACCTCATTATGAGTTTCTTCTACTTGCTTTACAACAGCAACTTCCAGAGATTTCAAAGATAAAGGTATTGAATCAGAACCAGCCTGTAAATTCTGGAGTGCAAGTTCACATTGACCAAAGATATAGTCCAATGTTCCTCTTGAACACTATTAAAAAATAAAAAACATATATTTACACACACACACACACACACACACAACCACTTCAGAACTTACATATTTCTCAAATATACTCCTGCCTGCTATACTACCTCTGAAATAATCAAAATAAAGGAGTAAAAGAGATGTATTTCTGTAGCTTTATTTCATGATCTTTTAAACAAAAGCTGAATTGTCTGTATGGGTATCAGTGAGAATTATGAAAAAAGTCTTATCCATCAAAAATATAACCCATCACTGAAGCACAGATTGAAAAGAGAAAAAACAATATTCCTTTTACATTTACTTTACAAATATGGCATACAAAAACATGTCCACACTTTCCCTTGCTTCCTGACTAGTCTTTGACAGTATTAAACACTCACTTTTATTCGTCTTGTATAAGGCTCCTAGTAATACTAACATGGAATTCCACTTCCAGTCTGAGAGAACAGTGTGCTTACAACATGTACGTTATTTGCACAGAACAGAATGGCACTTCCAGAACAGAATGGCACTTCTGCTCTGCTTATTTTGTTTTTACAGATACATTCCTTCAAAATTAGAAGGAAACTTATAAACACATATCCTCTTTCATTTCAAAAGGATTTTTAGCTTAATTATTTCAATTAAATATCTTTGACTTCTACTAAATTCCCAGAAATAATCTTGAATAAGATCCCCGGTCTCATATTTTTTGTAATAAAATCTCCATACTATACAACATAAGATCACAACAGTCCACAAAAATAAAACATAATCACTTCATAAAGAAGCTTTTTAAACTGTGAAAATAAACATGAATTTTCCTGTAAAAAATAGCACAGAGCCAGGAATAGCAGGCCAGATCACTCCTAAAAGAGAGAGGAAAACCACTTTTTTTGTTTGTTTCTTTAAAATGCACACTGTACTATATCACTTAATATCAAAGCCCAGTTCAAGTGAGATGAGTAAAGATCTGTCTGGGAAACAAAAGCTCTCATATAAAAAATTTGTTACATCTTTGGAACAATAATTCCTTAAAGAAATTTGAGAAATATAGTAGTATTCTCATCTTCTTATGCTTTATTTTTTATTACATCTTATGTATATTTATGTCTGCGTTTGGTGCCACTTCTTCGCTTTATATTATTGGGCAAAGTACAAAGAGCGAGGGGGAAAAAAGCGTCTGGATATATGTGTCTTTCTCACATGCTTCAACAGCAGTGCATTTTGCCCTGCTGAAAAGGACAAAAAAAAGAATCAATTCTGTGATTCTGTGACTTTTTTTTAAAATATCATTTTACAATACAGACTATCTATTTCTGTATGCTTTTCCATTTGAATACTATATAAACAAAACTAATGAGAAATATCACAGAAAGGAATGAGGAGAAGGAGAGGTCTATTAAAAATAAATAAATAAATGGTAAAAAATGCATTTTAATATTTGAAAGTAACCAACTGAACCCTTGTTATCCAAGAACAACTCTCAGACAAGACACTTTGTATCACCGTTCTGCTCCTTCCACCCCTAGGAGCACCAGAAGGATCCAATTTAAAACCTACTCATGACTACTCATAGTTGTCCCGACCTCCTAAAAGCTGTTTTTGCCAGTGGACCTTGCTGACGTATGTTTTTGAATATTTCTGTCTCACCATGAATATTGTCTTTCAGCTAGGACTAGGATACGAACAGAGTAAAAAGACTCGTAAAACAATTCAGATAGAAATATGTGAATATCTGTTGCATGTTTTTGCGTTTCTTCAATAATCCGTGAACGTGTGGTGTAGCACATTGCTAATTCATATTTTATATGCCTAACTGTGAGGCTAGGTAAACTAACTATAGAGAGAGGAACTGTACCTTGATCCAACAGTAAACGAATAGCAGTTGTTCAAGAAAAAAAGATTAATGAGTCATCAGCATAACTGTGAACCACAGTTCAGGATAAGACAACATGATGCTGAATTTACAGTACCAGAATATTAGCTTTACAAAACAAAAAACAGCAACCAATTTTCTATACTCACATCTGCCACTCTGTGAGTTGAGCTGAATCGAGGTAAAAAACCAGCCAGAACACAGTGCTGATGTGTCATATTAAGATCATCTGGAGACAAAGATGAAAAACTTAAGCACATAAAAAAATTATACTTAACTATTGATCTTGGCTAATTATGAACTCAGGGCAGTGCATGAAGCATTTAAAATAAAGAACAGAGAATTCACATAGTACACAGTATTATCTTTGTAGAGCTTACGTATTTACTAGACCACGATCATTATCCTAGTGTTAACAAAGATCTCCCATACCTAGGTTTTCTCCTAGTTTACACAGTTTAAAAGTGGATTTCATTCCACCTCCCATGTGAAAAATTCAGCTAAACTAAATGAATTTTCAAAGTTGAGCCAGAATTTACAATCTTTCTTCTCAAAAATCGCTAAAGAATACTGATATTTATTGCAAAAAAGTATAATTTTTTTTTTAAAGACAAAGACATGTCATTTCATCCTTTTTTCCCCAAAACTTATCTGAAGTTCTTTCTTCAGCTCAGAGGCAAAAAAAAGCACCCTCAAAAGGCTCAACCTGCTCAAAGACCTGCCTCCAAAGCATTTCACTTAAGACTATCCTGTAGCCTGCCAGGAGGGCTGCCAAGAACTTGAGCAAACAAGTAGGCAAACAAACAGCTTTCCTACTACCCAGATCTCTCTAAATGGAATCTATTTGATTGCCATCAGAATTTTACCAAAATTATCATAAATGCTTGAATTCCAACAAATCATCATTTTCTAGAGGAAATGCACTCTTCTGCAAAAGTTAAGACTAAATCTAGTAATAGCATTCACCATTAGTCTAAAAATCAAATAGTTTTAGTTTAGCTGCCCTCTCAAACTCAACAAAACATTCAGGAAAATCTATCAAATAGCACTATATGATCACTATTAGGTGAAAAAAACTAGGTTTCGTAAGTCACTAGAGAGATTAAAAAAAATACAAAATCATGTAACCTGAAGTGTCACTAAGAAAAAAAAAACATGAAGAAAAGCACAGATCTGCAAGATGCTGGTTAACTTGGAGTCTATATTTTCAACAACATCTATTCTTTGAGGGAATGTAATTTCAGTCATCATAATACAGCGCAATAAGAAATGATCAAGCTTCATCCTGCCATCATGTAAATATGATTCTCCTTAAAACATCAGTATTTGCCCATCCCCAACCTGAGAAACCCCAAATTCCTACTCATTTTTGTAAATGCTCTTCTGACCACAATGACAGTCTATCAGACTGAAAAAAACACAATGTGTAAAGTTTAATGTTATTTGCTTTATCATTGAAAAAAGACATGCTCTAAAACCTTCATCTTGTTACAGAAGTCTGAAATTTTTAAATTGAAATTAGCCTTACACATAATAATTCACAAGAGTGATTAAATTTGTCACGGTTGTAGATCCATTTGTCTTCTTTCCAAGAATTTTATAAGCAACTATTACAAAAATTCATACCCAAGTTAGCAGATAGCATCACAAACTCAAGAAAAAAAAATTAGACCAAGAGCTCATATAAGGAATAGGCAGAACAAGTGTTATGAGCTGCGATTGTATTCCCACTGAAAAAGTTTTGATGGGAGGCTTATCTTCTATTTGTATGAGGTCTGCACAGAGATGAAGTTGAAAAGCTTAGAAAGAGCTCCAAAACAAATAAAAAACCCAAACAGGGAAAAAAACATTTCCTATGAAAGAGAATTTCATATGAGAGTTAAATTGTACACAGTGCCAAATCTTGCAAGGACCACAGAACAGCATCTCTGAACGTAACAATATTAACCATCACAATCACTTTCATGAACAACTGTCACCAAAAAAACTTAAACTCTTTCCCACAACCCATTCAGTACCCATTTTGGTGTGTTTTTTTAATAGTAAACACAGCATTAAATTTATAACATTTTGATTTGCACCTTCATTCAAATCCTTGGCAACTCTTTCATTGTAGAGCTCCCGCTCAAAATTGCTTCTGTTTCTAATCCTTTATAACTCTTCGAAAGAGCCCTGTAAGTTTAAACTGAGAGTTTACAATTCATCTAAAACTGTAATTGTACAAAAATAGTTGAAGCTTCATGGATCACATCTCTCAAAAGATATCTCTCAAAAAATACATTCTAAGTCTTACAAGATCACAGTAAAAACTTGCTTTTCTTTAACTTCTCTTTTAAAAAGTATCATTTGAAAAGAAAAAGGACTGTTTGTTAAAGGAGACACTGTCCATTTGGCAGCAGAAGCTTTTATTCACATACAGAATATTACATCCAGATTCTTGCACTGGTGTTAGAGCTGAACCAAAACTGCTGCCTTTCTTGGACTCCCATCTCAAAACTACCACAGCTCCATTGCAGATTTAGGTAAAACATAATACATATGGAGAAAACATCAGTTCAGGTTTTGCCTGACTGAACACTGATTGATGAAGCTTGGAAAATGGAAACACTATCTCTTCAATTCAACTCTAACGGATTATACGTCACAAAACACACACACATAAAAAAGTAGGAATATATGTATCAGTCCTGCTTTGGAGAACTGCACGCAGGAAGTTACTCCTCAGAAGGTTCTCCTCAGTTAATGGTGAGGTAAGAGCCAATGTTGCGTCTTTTCCAGCTTAACACAGTGGGCCCAGACCTTACTATAAATTCAGGAGGACTGTGGCATGGAAATCTCCTTTTAGTATCAATATTTATAAATAACTTATGTGAACTATATAATGCACATAAGAAGTGAGCTTTTCATTCAAATCACAATTAGCACCAATTTAGCAATACAGTTGATACAGTTTCAAGGACTGTCATGTAATCCCTTCTCCTTCAACTGCGTTTAGGGCTCATATAATACTTTTTAAAATAGTCTTGCCTCCCATATGGATATTTAAGATATGTATATATCAATCAACTTTTATATCAGAGAGAAGTTTTGAAAATTAGAATAAAATTAACTGCTTAAATGACTTTCAACACTTTCAATACTTTTCCATGTCTATGAAAAACATTGTCATTAGCATGGACTATTTTCGTAAGGTCTGACCAGGCTTCTCTTATGTTCATAAACTTTAAAACACAACAAATTATCCAAAATTAAAACTGTAATTCTAGAAAACAGTCAAGAAAAAACAGTGAAGTTTAATACAGGCTAAAGCGTATTCTGACCAGAAAGAACTTTCCAAATCAAAGCCTAAATTGGTCACACACACGAAAGCTGTTCTTACTTAGCTGTACTAACAGCATAACATTGTGCCACTAGACACTATACAAACATGGAAGACCACTTGAGCTTCAGGCACCACAACTTCTAAATCAGCCTCCCAAAATCACTGACAATATTGTAAAGGGTTTGTTTGCATTCAACACAAAACACAGCCTTCACTGGTAACAAAACTTGGTGTCTGAATGCGGGGAAAAAAAGACCTTCAGATCGCTGTCTGAAGCAGAGTACCTAAGAAACACGGAGACTATTTCCTGCATACACGTATATGGCAAAAATCCCCATTTCTTTTAAATGGATTGTTTTGGTTTTTTATTTCTACTACTTTCCGCCTGCCACTTTCCAATGATTCATCTGCCACCTTAGGGCCAGATCCCATTATACCACTACTAGCTGAGGCAAGTCCAGGCAAGATTTATTAAAAGAAATTAATCACATGTATGATTGCGTACAGATGGTCAAAGCCACCTCGGAAAACAAAGTTATCAACTTGAAGTCTGTTTAAATAATTCGGAGGTCAGATGCAAAAAGGTTTTAACTTTACAGATGAAGTACTAAGAAGTCATAAGTATGTTTAGCAGATG
Organism: Struthio camelus; assembly: GCF_040807025.1. Lineage (NCBI taxonomy): Eukaryota > Metazoa > Chordata > Aves > Struthioniformes > Struthionidae > Struthio > Struthio camelus. Next base: position 18,955,966 of record NC_090951.1, on the reverse strand, counting down.
ATCTAATTACCTGCAAATGCATACAATTCTTTGACACAGAATCACCAGCTACAGAAACCTCAGATAACACACGTGTAAAACAGTCACAAAACAGAGTTTTTACTTAATACAGATCCCTATTTCTCTCACTTGCAGGAAAAAAAAAAAAAACCACTACAGTAAACAACATTTATGGTGCTCTACTGGCAGTAAACTACTGCCAGTTCACCCCTCTCTTACCTGATCCTGTTCTCCCGAGTCCCTGTCCCTGCTCTGTTCACACCGCACTGTGTACCTTCTTCTAATCAGCCAAATTATCTGGACACCAACAGCACAAACATCAACAGGATAAGGAAAGTCAGTGTCCCCATCTCTATGAGGAAACTATGCTAAATTCATAACAAATAAAAGATAACACAAAATAGTAAAAAAATTTACTTCAGAGAGAAGAACATTTTTTAGCTCAAGTTTATGAGACAATTTCTAAATAATATTCTTCAGGTTAACAATTTCTATTATTCCTATGTTTTACAGAACAGTATGCTACAACAGCATACTATAATAACAGTATAATGATCTTATCAAACACTATGTAATTTTTTTCTTGTGCTGCCTTATGATAGGTGCAATTAGTTCTTTTTTTCACATTAGAATCACAGTTCAGTCCTCTGTGGGCAACATATGGGTAGTGTAATATTAGTCCCGTGCTTGTATTTTCCTTTGGTCAAAAGGGTGGACTAATGGTTAAATATATGTGTACGTAACTGTAAGTATGTATACTAACTGGACTACTTAACTAACTGCTAGAGCAGAAGTAAGGTGACAAGCCAAAGCAGTCTCAAGGAAACAATGGCTGTGCACCTATTTACTTTCTTAATAATATTGCTGATTATTAAGACATAACAAACACAAAAAAGCAAGAAAAGAAACGAACTCTTTGCCAAACGTTACTGAAAGGAGTAAGGACTGAAGACCCAAAATCTTCATAGCTACTAGGTAAAATACATTTCAGGAAAATGAAAACCACAAGTTGCAGATTGTTCTCAGGGCTAGCAACACGGGTCTATATTCTTTTCTATCTTCTTATAAGTGTTCTTATTGACTGTTTTATTTATACAGTTTTCTTTTTGTCATCTATTTTGAAGCAAGTAACACATACAGTGGGATTAGAAGCACTGACAAAAGCTTTGATATTCTTATTGACCCAAATATGCACAAAAACAAATGTAAAACGCACTTGTGCTATTTATTTTTCTAACTCCCATTAGCAAATGAAGTTTTCTGATTTACTCTACTATAGTGCAATTTCCAAAAGCACTAGAATGTTTTTCCAGCGTTTCTAATTCCACTGGTATCCCGTTGCACACATACGACAGCACTGAAAGATGGCTTGTGACTGGCAAACTCATGCTAAAGAATGTAAGCATAACAGTAACTTTAAAAAAGGGAAGGTTACACAGAATACCATTTCACCAAATTTATCTGATTTTTTTTTTTTTTTAAAGTGAGATTAATGTAACTAAATGGTTTTAATACATGCAGGAGTGCACATGCTTCACAAATTATGTGGTATTCTCTGATGCAATGGGACGGCTGACAGAGATGACTGGAGACTACAGAAGCCAACTCTTCCTTCACCCATCTTCTAGCAATGCTTCCAGAGTAGAAATCCAAATCAATGTAATTTTACTGCAGGTATCTCGACAGAAAGCACCAGAAAGGCTATGTATCCTTCCTCAAGAAGCTAAAGGTCAATGGAATGTGTCTTGTACTACCTTCATAACAGAAAGCCAGAGAGATGATCTGGCCCTAATTAAGAAATATTTTTAGCTTTTAAACAAGAAAAGTGTGCACAAGCAAAACACAAAATGAATTAAAGGGTCGAACTAAAAAAGATGTCCAGGATTTGCCAAACTACATGATCAAAGTTTGGTAACGACAAATAAGTTTCTGGGGTTCGAAGTCTTAATAATCAAGGAGTATAGCATTTGGATTAAATATGGAGTCAAGAAAAAAAAAAACTCCAAGGTTAAAAAAACTCCAACACATTCAAGATGCTGGAGAGCAAAGAGGGTTCAAGTTAGTTTGTGGATATAGCAGTAGATTAAATATCTAGAAATAGTTTAATGAGCCACTATATACATGTGGAAGTGTTTCCATTAAATCTTTATCTTTAACCACAAACCAGCCTCTGCAATGTGTGCACCCAACTTCTGCCTGGTTATGAAAATAATTTTTGTATGCTTCTTGAACTATATTTTGCTGGGAGTGGGGAGGGGAATGAGATTCCAAGTTCATCTTCATGCTGTTTTAAAATCCTAACCTTCAAGCAAGGGTTTGATCTATGGGAAACAGCTGTGGAAAAGTAAATCTTCTCCCTTTGAAAAAGTCCAGAGTGTATTTTTGTTAAGTATGTTCTGAAGTCATGGTAGGAAAATTAGTGAAAATTGTAAATCTGTTTGCAAATCTGGTCGTGTCTAACTCTAAGACTAGGGTAAAGATTGCAATTTAATAGTAAGACCATGACAACCCTTGTTAAGCATGCTCTAGAGCAGAGCAGATGGGGCCCTTTGCTTACTTCCACGCGTTTTGGATTTATTGCATGCACCCAACACGTTTCATATTAGACACCCCTTGACTGTGTACTTGAGACAGCAGGGTTCAGTATGCACTTCCTCTGCAGACCAATATATTATTCTAAATTGGGCTAAAGTGTTTCCGTTTCATGAGTGATATAAAGTTCGGACTTGAGTTTTTAGGCAGCAGATTTGCAGTCCTTCACCAAATCTTTTTTCTTCATATTAAGAAAAATAAGTCTTAAAAAAAGTTGTCATACTGAAAGTTATTTTGGATTTTGTTTTTCTTTAAATCAAAATACATTTATATTATTGTAATAACTTGTCTTAAAATGGATGGATTTACCACCTCAGGTTTAGTATTAGCATGCATTCAAATTAAGGTTTGTTATTATTTCATCTGAAGAGGAGTATTGAGAATGCAGGCGTAAAGCTGTATTTTAAGATTTCATTTTAAGGAAATTCTACCAAGAATAACAAAGAATTTTTATAGAGCCAAATAAGAGAGGGACAAAACTATTATTAAAAAAAATATCCTAAAAACAAACCCAATCTTGTTGGTACTTCGATATACATATAGCTCAGGATTTACAAATGAGTTACTGTATTTGCACATTTGATATTAGAGTTTTCATGAGATTTGTGTGTACAATATTAGCAATTGGAGTATTACAGGTACACGAGCTGATAGGAGCTGACTTTTTAATTGTAAGTAACATACTGAACTTGACGTTTCAATATTTTGCGACATCCACGTAAAGTAAGCTAGCATTATACCACTTCAAAAATTGAAAAAACAGGCATGCAGTGACGCTCAGTTATTCACTAGAGCTACAAGAGTTGTGTGTGAGAATGGTAGTCAGAAAAAGTACACGTTCCTGCCAGTCAGTCCTTTCCACTTCAAGAGCAACTATCAGCTGATATCCAGAGCTGTAGTACTCTAGTCTTAATGTTACACATCCTAGATGCTTCCACACTTTACATGCAAGTGAGAAGACTCAGCTTCTGATGATGTTTCAGAATGTATGACGTGTAGAGGCACAAGATGAATGAATCTAAAATTATCTTCTTTACTTTCAGGTTACCTTTTAAAGTTTTCATATTTTACCTCTCAGATGGCATCCTCAAGATGCCTCCTCTTAAAGCAGTTTACAAAACATGATCAGTATAAAAACACACTAAAAACTCTACAGGTCCATTTATGTTAAGTCTCTCACTTCAAGTAACAGAAGCTGATAAAAGCAGTTCTGACATACCTACAAACCTAAGGGTCAGTTTAGGTTTCCAGTCTCTCTATCAGACTGTTGGCACTTAAAAAACATTAAAATAATAAATGTTTTAAATAATTGTGGAAAAATAATTACAAAGGCTATGGAAATGCAAAAGAGATTATCAAACACCTGGTCTACAGAACTCAAAACTGTAGCTCTCCATGAAGTATTAATGAGTGATTTATGTATCACCTTCAAAATAATGTTTACTATATCCTTTGTTTCCATCTAAACATGATCAGGACATTATTGTCAAATTAAGTAGCTTTCTGACCCATCCTCCATAACGAAATTCCACTAATACTTCAGTTACAGTATGCAAATTCCACTGAGGAATAAGAAACATTCTTACGATTTGGTAACTCAAGTTAACTATAATTTATAGAATATTGCAATAAAAATACTGAAGTTAAACACCTTGTTTCACTACTTGCTTTCTGTATGTGCTTAGCTAGCAAGGTTGATTAGGCACCAACTTTCCAGTCAGTAAGGATTACTGAACAAGATTGTTCATGACAGACTTGATGTTGGAAAAGCTATCGCACAAAAAAAGATTAATAATTCCCTTTGTAGGAATATTTAGACACCACCTAAACTTAACTTTAAGAAAACGTTTCAGTCTCCCTCCAGGCTGCTACCCTATACTCTTGCAAACGCAGAAGGGGGAGACATATCTGCATCACAGTGCCAAAGGATCTCACACGCTTGCTATCTTAGCAAATGATCTGTCTGAATACACTTAGGAGGACAGAGAGCCTAGTTCTTTTACACACAATACTTCATTGATGACAGTGCACAGGACTGGATGAGGTAACTAAGAACAAACCACAGGACATACATTTGTGGGCAGTCTTAAAAATTATCAGCTGTAATAAGTAAACCATGTTAATATTTATTGGGAGGTCAGAAGGTAAAAGCAGAAACATTCCAGCCCAACCAGTTGGCAGTAGAATAGGTCACCCTAGGGAAGTTCCATGATGTTCCACCTTCCAAGGCACAAAAGGGGAACAAACGTCCTCGCTCTTGAAGACATCGGTCAAGTCAAATCACTGAATAGGCAAACAAAAGGATTGTTCATGTTTTAGGCTATGTTATTTATAACTAAATTTCCTTAAACAAAAATCATAATGAAGAGAAACACAAGCCAAAAGAGCAAGGAATAGTTTTTGTGTCAATGAACCTTAGCCTCAAATCTTTTAATGGAAATTCACTGTCTGAGCTCAGTTGCTCAAGACAATGAGTTCAATTTAGTTTTTTTTTGATACTCCACACATGAGATATCGAGGGAGTATACATCCCTCTTGGAGTAAAACGGCTCAGTTTATTATGCTCTTGGTATAATCCCAATACTGGAAAATGGTATGTTGGAATATACACTTGGAAAAGCGAAGAAAAAGTGCCATGTCTAAAAGTGCCATGGTGACCAATAAAACATCCACAGATTAGCATCTCAAGAATCATGGAACCAGAAAGCTTTTAAGACTGCTACAGTCACAGCTTACATGATGGATAGCGAATCTATAACCCAAACTCAAGAACTGGAATAAAAAAAAAAAAAAAACCACACACACATACCCCCCCCCACCCACCCCAAGCATGTAGCTGCTCACTGCTACTCTGTGAAACTGCACTGAAAATAGAGAAAGAAATTAACTTCTACAAATATAAGGATGGGACAGAGACAGCTCAACTACTCACAACGGCTGGGGGAATTCTGCCTATGATCTGAAGCATGAGTTGAACTAGGAATTCTATCTGTACAACAGACAGAAGAAAGGCCCAAAAATAATGTTTTCATTTTTCAGCTGTGAAGTGAAAGAAACATTGGGAGAAAAAGGTTCCCAAAAATACACTGTGGATGGGAAAGGGTAGGAAGAATTTGTTATACATTCTAGCCAGATCTTCTGTCTTTCTAAATTAGGAGAGCCCTAACTGAAACCAATGTATGATAATTTACATTAAAGTAAGTGTCAGTTTCTGTATTTTCAACAGAAAGGTCTCCTTCCTAGCCTTTGAAAATTACCTAGCATCAAGTAGCAGTCTCCTTGGTGAAGTGGTATTGCTAATCCAGGCGTCTCTATGTCCCATGCTACCTTCAAACCTACATGCCAAACAGCTGGGTCTCTTCCCTTCAAATTCTGTTCACTGCTTTCTTCAACTGCAGAACCTTTAAAGAGAAGTCGGGGAGAACACACAAACAAATGAGACAAGATTAGAACCATAAGATACAAACGTTGGTTTAAAAATACAGTCTTAATGAAATCACAGATTGGTACAATGTTAATAAGCTTAAACTTTCTGTAATCTGCTCTAGTATAATCACCATCTCCAAGGTCAAAAGTACATAACATGTAAAACTGTCATATGAGACCAACAATTTTTTGCAATCAACTATATAAAGATAAAAACAATCATATGAACTATAAGGCAAAGGCAAATCAAGGCAAAAAGTTTGCACTGAACTCTAAAGCTTTTTGGAAATTCTCAGGTACACATAATAGGAATTTTATATTCACTTTTAGGCTTTTTTATACATTATTAAAACGATAGTAACAAGCATAGAAAAAAGAAAAAGATTGACAACAATGCCAATGTAAAAAATAGATAACTCTTAAAAGAATTTAAAGTCATAAATTGCAAAAGCATTTTATGAACAATTTCATTTGTTTACATCTTGTAATTTCACCAAACTATAAACTGAGGCAAAGTGAGGTGAAATCATTTGCACAAAGACGCTATCCAGACCACCAAAGCTGAGGCAAGAATCTTGGAATCGTATGTCATTCTTTTCTCAAAATTCTTAGACTAGTCAAACATGATAGATAACGTGCAAGAGCCAATGAAGCTTCAATATATTTGTCACAACACTTTTCTTATCATTAAGCTACATGAATGTGTTGAGCTGGAAGAAAAAATAATCCATTTCGTTGAAATAATATGTAAAGCTTAATTCCTCAGAACTCTTTTCAGAAGCTTACTTCACTGCATTATAAATTGAAAGATATAGTCAGAGTTTATAATAAGGTATTTAGAAGCTATGGCATAACAGTTTTGTGGCTAATGTAACAGAGCATTTTGACAGAGGGGGATGAAGCTTTAAAAAGCAGTTGGCACAGAACTACAGTCACAGGTTAGAAATAATCAACTGTATATAGCATGCCTAATTATTGCTTATAAGTTAGTAATTGTCTGGCTGTGTCCATTTCACTGTCCACTACAAATGTGCTTTTTGCATAATAATTTTTTAAAATTCAGTCCTCAATTACTTCTAAAACTAAAAACTAAAAGATTTATAGCTTTTATTATTCTATGCACAAATAAAAAGTAGCCTTGAACTCACGCTTTCAAAATATTCAAGTCATTCTTCTCATATGGATGCTTCAACATTTGTTTAGGTGGGAGAAGCCTTTAATAAATTCTAACAATTTTCTAAGGCAATTAAATTTTGCCTAATTCAGGAACCAGAGAACCAAAAGTCTCTCACAAAACCAACTTACAAGTTAGACAACACTCCTACTGTAAATTCAGTCCCTATATTCCCCTCCTTCCACTGCTGCTCTCATCCAACTGAAGCTTTGGCTCAGGATCAGCTCTAGGCCTTTCCATCAAGGAGCACACAAATGAGAAAACAAGAGCTAGCAAATACTCAGAAAAATCAATACTAAAGTCTTCCAGGGTCTTTCATATTTTCTGCCCTGTTCAGATAAATCGTAACTTAATTTAAGAAAAAATGCTTTCTGAAAACTGCAAATAGGATGGCTTTCAAGGCATTTTTAATGCAATACATCACGGATATTATAAAAAGAGGTAACCTTTGTGGGTTAACTCTGTCTGTTATGCTGCTTTCCCATTCACTTTGGCAGCAGCACTGTTCACAATATGGCACCAATAAAATATAGAACTACAATCAGAGACAGCAATTTCAATCAAAGTATCCTGGGGTCTCCTCATAAATCCAGCACCTTTGGAATGTGCTCGTTAAAATGACTTATTTTTTGCAGTTTGATAAAATTTTTATTGCTTAAGTACAGAGTTCAAATGTAGCTCACAGACCCCTTTTCTCTATATTCTCAATGACTGCACCTTATAATTATCAGCAGCAATTGAAACCGATTGCTCCTGCCATGTTATTTTGGCAACAAATGGAAGCAAGCTGCTACTAGCTTTTAAATGCAAGCTATTCCAAAGTGAGGGGAAAAAAAGACTCCTTAACATTTGTGGTATATATTTGGGTAGCACTGACAAACTTATACATAACAAGAAGTCATTATAAAATTCTGTATGTCACACCTCAAGCATGACTGAACACTGTATATTAGTTTAGATAATTATGGTTCCCATTTAAGTGAAAACATCTGGATGTGCCTAAACCATAGGTAATTTAGCATAAATCATGTGGTTCTTACATATACACAACACCTCCCATACAAACAGACCTTAAGAGCATGTATTTATTTTGGAGCAGACTATACTGACTGAAGTTGTTAAATGTTAAATTGTTAAAGCATTAAATGGAAATATAATAAAACTATCTGCAATTTTGAATCTTACTCAGTAAAGAGTTATAGAATTTGGCCAGCAGAAACCTCTGCGTTTGCATCTCAAATGTAATGGTCCAACCAAGTAACAAGCTTACCACAACATAACACTAATGACTCATCAAACTTGAAATTAAGGGTCGAACTGTGAAAGGGAGAACGTACTTGCTGAAATTTGGCCACAGCACTACACTTCTAACCAGATAGTTGAATTCCAAAGACATCCTAGCTCTTACACCACACCTTACTGGTTTTGGGTCATGGTTAGGTCCAAAATAACAGAGAAATTGTTTTCCGGCATCTAGTTTGGTTCTCGCTTCACAGCAAAGTAAAAGTAACCTTGAAAGATTTCTTTGCTATTTGGCCCCAAAATCTTCAAGAACAGTTTGAGAGTTTTTTGGCACTCTGAAACCTAACTGTTCCCTGTTTAAGTCAAATTTTAATGCCAAACCATATCCTAAATCTAATCTTAAAAATCAAATATGACTTCTTAAAAGACAGAATCACTTACCAACACACTATTAAAAACAAAAAGGTCTATAAACATCTACTTCTGTCATTAACTCCAAGTAACCATTGTTATATGAATATAGAACAAAGAATCATCCTTTCCAGATGGGAAAGTTGACCGTTCCAGAACATAAAAGAATTTAGGCACAACTTCATAATTTAATGAAACATATATATTGGAATTATTTTATACATAATTAACACAATACATTCCTCCTCTAAGCTAGTTTCCCTTAAAAAGCATAGTAGAAAAGACACACTATGAAAACTAAAGGTCAACAAATCTAACTCCTGTTGTTAGACAAAAGCAAAAATGAAATTCCACAATTAAAGACCTCTCTTTAAAAACAGAGCATGTTAAAATTATCCACCGTAGAACTGACGGACTCTGCCTTACCTAGTGGATTGCATTCTTGCAAAAAAATAACAACCTAAAGCATGCTGTCAGCCATTTCTATAGCATGAGATTCCCATAGCCAGATAGCTACTACAAGTTATGAATCTGAGGTGTAAATAACAGTGCAAACTCTGGATCAACAAAACCAATACTACTTTGACAATTTATTTTCAAGTTTTGTTTATAATTTTGAGGAAACAAAGTTCTGTGTTTTTGCATCATCAAATAACTTTTCGCAAAGCACTGAAAATGATCACACCATTTCTAAGCAGGTGTACTAAGCAGTCGAACCACTTGATTTCAAAAAAGCTGATATACAGCTAGGCTCTATCTGAACACCAGAAAAATTGCAGTCCATATTACCTCACTGTCTTCCATAGCAACTTACATGTGTTGCATGCAAGACAAGTGAAAAAAGCAGAGTGTGCTCTGCTTTTCAGTAGCTGGAGGGAAAGAATGAGTACCTACCCAGTTATTTCTTCTGCCTTACTACTGAAAAGCCATAGTATAAGAGGTTAATTAAATTGTACTAACATTTTAATGTTTGCTTGCAATCAAGATTCACAAACACAGAATCGAAGGATTTGCCAACATTGTTCTTATCAAGTCACATCTGGAATACAGTGTCCAAATATATCATGAACAAAAGCACTAAAACAAGAACAAGCAGAATTCTCCCATCCATACATGGTCGAGGGAGAATATTTAATAAAGCAGTGATAGTGTGGTCAGGAAAAAAAAGAAGTTTTAATTCAAATGATGATGATTTATTTTTAGGAAAATAGAGCTTCAAATCCATGACTTTAATGCTTATTTGGCTCATTAAAATTTTTTGAGCATCTCAGAAAATAACTCCAACTAGCTAGCACCTACAAATTACAGACCTGACCATTTCAGCCATCTATTCATTCTTTAAAAAGAATAAATATTTTTCCATGCAACATTTCTCTTCTTTTTAGAAGCAATATTTCTAATGCATTACTGACATTAGAAACCAATTAATATATTTGTTCTCATACTGTACAAATGACTACTCAGTAACGTCTATCTATTAAGCAGGATTTAAAGAGCAAAACTGGTCAATTATGGATTTAGAACGAATCCGATTCTAAACAACTTCTGTAGTTTTGCACCTTTTCTTAACTTGGTGAGGAAAGAAGCATAAATAGTGAATCTCTTTTATTCCCAATTACTATAGAAATGAGATGGCAGTCATGAGGTTATATAATGAAATGCTGCATCTAACACAGCAGCGTGGAAAAACATATAAAACCATTTTACAAAAGAAACCAAGTATTAAAGCTCCCTCAAGACCAGTCATTACTGCAGTTAATCACACGTTTGTTAAACCTTTATACATTACCTTGTCAGCAACAGATCCAGTTGTTTATTACTCCAAGAGATTTACACAGCAAGTACGTCTTACAGGCAACAAGCCAAACAAAATGTAGTAACGTATCTACTTGGAGGGAACTACTACTCCAACTTCAAACTCAGATTGATGGAAATCCAGATAAGAGAAAGATGGACGCTTCTGGTCACTACATGATTTTCCATCTCCTTTAAGCTGGTATCTTTACTTCAGAGAATGTCTTTATCACTGAAATAACGCTCCTGTGAATGATAATACAGAACTCAGGAGAACCTGAGGGAAAACTGTTCATTAAGAAATGCTCACGGAAAAAAGTCAGCTTTTGAACATGCTCTTATTCTAACAATATTTGGATTAGAACTTGGTTTTCTAAGGAGTGCAGAAAATAGGAATGGCTTATTAGCTCACTAGATTAAAATCCTGCACATCCCTATTACATTAAGGCTCCCACGTCATGGCAGAACTTTGTGAGCTACCTTGTTGTTAAAAATCCTAAACTGGTCAAAATTTGGAATCCCCGTTTCATGGTAAATTCTGAAAGTACAAATAAATCAATTCATTTATTAATATGTATAAACTTAATTCAATTATGTTAGAGACAGTATACTTCAACACACATTCTGTAAAGTATTCAATCTTGCATATGTACCTATGATTACCACTCATGTATAAACAGTATAAACACAAAAATTTAGCAAAATTTAATTTTAATGATAGATTATTATTACCATTTTATACCATATTTTAACCTAAGGTAATGTATTGTAATTTATTTTTTATTTTAATGCAAATAAAAGCAAAAATTATTCAGATGAGCATTAAACAAAATGTCTGTCTCATTTTGTTGTTCAAAATGTGCCTCAGTTGAAGCTGCTAGGAAATAGGCTGACACTCGAAACAAGAAAATAAACATTGATACTAATTAGAACATCAGTGTGCTCTAATATCTTTGTTGGCTCTCAAACTACTTTTCTACTAAAACCAGCTTCTACTGCAATTCATACTGATCAAAGCGTCAAACATTAAACTTTCATTATGGCATCAAACAGCGAACAAATGAACAAGAAAATAAAGTGTTTCAATTACAGAAGTATCTGCTTTAATATCATTTAATAAAATAAGGGCATATCAGAAATGATGTAAAGATACCACTTAAAGTAGAAAGAAATCCATATAATCAGAGCTGTGCACCCCTAAAGAGCCAGGCAAACAAACAGCTCCCATAATGCTGCCAGACTGCTTGACTTCTAGGGCTCTTGCTATTGAAAATCTGAAAACCTGGGGATTCTGCCTTCATGGCATGATATATCGGTCCTGGCCAGGAAGCTTTGAAAGCCCTCGCTTCCCTGTTGTGGGGGCTACCACAGGTCCTCAACGTCTGGAGTACTACACAGACCAGTGAGAACCCAAGGAATAGAGAGCTGACAGACAGTAACAGTATATTGTCCCAGAATATTACCAATTTATGGACATATTCTCATGAAAAATTGTTTCATCAAACAATTTCCGACCACCTCTACTCTTTTTTTTTTTTTTTGTATGTATAATTACTTTGTAATAGACTCTTTATATGATATAGAGGGAATTCATACTCAACACTAACTAAATGGATTAACGGATTACGGACTAATAAAAGATATTGATATAAAAAGCAAAGATATTTATGAAAAATGGGAACAGGAATCGCAATACGCTTCTCGAAAGGTTTAATAACAATCTTCAGAAATATATTGCACCTCTTCATACCTGAGTTATGAAGAGCTTGATAAGAGACATAGTAAATACGTGGCAGTTTCAGTGAACTGCAGAAACTGACACACGGAAAGTGGCATGGAACTGGAAAGAATAATATTATAAACGCTGATGAGTTTACAAACACCATCCTTTCAGAGGTATAAACAGGCAAATGAGAGCAAAATGGCAATCTATTTAATCCTTTAAAATCAAGTGGACTAATTAAACTTCTTGGATCACGCAGAAAACTTCAACATCCACAACAAGTATTTATTGTCACTTTAATGAATTTGCCATATTCATAACCTACACATGGTTTATCCATTTCCTGAGACTTACATATTAGTGGACTGACCCTAAATGTGGCTCCACTTTAGGGATGCACGATGTGCATCAGTAGCCACAACGTGAACACAGACATCCCTGAACTGTTTCCACCTGAAGGCGTACCGGTGAAGGTACCGCGTGGTGCTCAGGAGCCACGCTAAGCACCTTCAGCTCCCTTCAAAGTTCACGGAACGCACTCGAGCCACGCTCAAGAGCTATCAAGTGGCATTCAACTTCTTGCAGAATTAGCTCTGACTTTATAAATCATTTTCTTCCAAAAAGGTAAATAAAGTCTTCCTTTCTCTTTCATGTTATCTCCAGCTTGAGCTTCTCAAGATTGCCAGCTCCTGCCAAGAGATTTTCTACAATATATATCAGATTCAAACTTTTAGAATCATTGTAAAAACAATCACAAATACCAAGTTAGGCATAATCATCATCTTTTTAATGTAATCATTAATTTATTCATTTAAAAAATCCTAATTTTTCAAAGTATTCATGTCTACTTTTAAATACCTCAGAAAAAAAAATTAAGTATAAGTAATTTTTTTTGGACAAAAATCTTGTACTTCTTGGCAAAAAAAATATTAATTTCATATAAATCTCTAAACAGTAAATATAGCAAAGATCTCTTTTTAGTTTTGTCAATCAAATCCTGCATAGAATTCTCAGTGGCTTTAAGATTGAGTATAATTTTTACTTATCTACCATGCTGAACTGTTGAACACATACATACACATACAAAAAAAAAAAAAAAAAAAGTGGCATGGTTTTTAGCCAAAACATACAGAAGTCAGTGTGAATTCTTCCCATATTCTGAAGCAAACATCAAAGCATTTTTGGAAGGATCAAAAATCAGCTGTGAATTATGAAACATAAGGGGTCATTTGCAAATTCACATCAACTAGTTAAGTGTCTAAATCTTACGCTTGCAAAACTGGAATCTATTAAAAATAATATATCCAAGGCTCTGTTCAGAAACTGTTAGGAAAAAAAAAAAAGCCAAAAAATCATTTATGTTTTTAAATAAAGATGGGGAAGGTACTTTAAACCAAAAGAGAAATTACTTAGCGACTCCTCAACTACACGTTTTTCCACTTAAAACTATTTAAGCGTTTTTTAAATAACTAAGGGCCTGCAAAACCTGACATATGACAATTTTTTTTTTAATGGAAAAATTCCACCCTTCCCATCTACAGAAGTGCTAGCAGGTCCTCCACAAAACATACATTACCACTACAGCATGCCTACACAAAAAAAGTATATACTGCCCAGTAAATACACTTTTATACAAAACCAAACCAAAATGTTCTTTCCAAAGAAAGGAGAGCAATAAAATCAGCATAAAGCAGGAGCAAGTCTGTATCTGATAAATTACCCAATAAATACCATGATCTCAACTACAATAAAACATTTTACAAGACAGAAATTATGTACCTCTGTTAGCCTGAAATAGAGATTTGACAGATTTTGATTTCTTAGCTCTTAATCAGGAAGTTCATTATAGCCATTTTTAAAAGTACTTCAGAAACTACTGATAAGGCCATCTGCAGTCATCACAGGTGTATTTTGCATGGGTGTTAGTAGAAAGGCACATAGGGCTTAAATGAAAAAAAGACAATGTTCACTACCACAATGTATGTTCACAATGTATTCAGAAGCAAGTGAAAAACGTAGACTAGCATGCAGGTGTCCTTACATATGTACACACAGGGAAACATAAAACAGCTCCAACTAAAACATTTATCTCACTAGTGCAGCCATACTGTCCTACCTCCCCATCACTCACCTTCACAGCTGTAACTGTACACAGCAACCGTTGACCTTGCAACAAGATTCTCATCATGGTGCCAGCTCACTGCCATGTTCCCCATTCCAAAATAAGGCTCTTGTTTCAAGTACAGCATTTGTAGCGGATCCATATAATTTAATAAAGTCAAGTTAAAAGACGTTCTGTTCTTTAGACTTGTGTAGTCATCTTCTGATACGTAACAACTGCTTTGATCTTTTAAAACAGACCCTTTCTCCTTAATAGAAGTATCAAAATTTTGCTCCCTCTCTACAACAACAGTATCTTTGGTCTCAGAAGAATTTTGTCCTTGTAATGCCTGGATTGCTTCAATATGCAAATAGTCATTAAGTTTGATTAATGCTTTACAAGCATCATGTATCTGAGGACTCCAATATTTTATTTCATAACCCTCAGTAGGCCAAGGAACTGTAAATAATCTTGTGTTTAAGTACTTGTAAGTGCATCCCGGGTTTCCAATTAATATACGAGACACTGGGGTGACAAAATCTTTTCCTTTGATCCTTACAAGATCTTGAAAGAAACAACTGTGTTTTCTCAAGGTCAAAAAGCCTTCTTGTACCACTTGATGGAGCTCTTCAGGTACTGTATCAGATTTCCTGAAAATTAGTTTGGAATATTTGGTCTTCCACTAAAGGAGAAAACAAAAAATCCCAAAGAAACAAAATTACTCTTTTTACATGAGCCAAAATATGTCATATATTCAAGAACAGGTAAGGGTCAGCTGACAAATTATCAAGCATGAGTCTAGAATAGAAGTATCATCTAAAAGCAACTATATCGCATTAAAACTCTGTGGAATACATTAATCAGCCTCAGAAATATAAGGGCTGAGTAATTCCTACGAAGCTACGTTCCTATCCATATATCACAAACATAAAATTTGCCTTCGTATGGGATCCTCCTTGGCTACTCATTATGGTAGGTATGGGTAGGTTCACCCATCAGGTATGTTAGTTAGCCTTATCGCAGATAAAACACCAGCTAATCACATGAGCTCCATCACTGGCCTGGGCTCCTGGGCCCAGTTCTGTAGGAAGCAGAGACATGTTTAGTCTCTGGGAAGACAGAGAAAAGGACCTGAAAGGACATTCACAGCTTTGCGATCACATTTTTAAAAAGCAGTATAGATAAAGCTTGGAAACTGTTCATATCAATACAACACTTCCATATTCTTTCTTTGCTAAGCATTCTTTTGAAAGGATGTCAGAGCTTATGAAAGCTGCCAAACTTCTTAGCTTCCTGTTGAGTCAGCGCACATTTACACTTCAAGGGAAGTTACTCAGCACAATGTTGAACCCCTTGGTCTGCCCATACTTTCATCATTCAGGTTTAGCGGTTAAGACATGCATAGTCAGTCTAACTGCAAACTCTAAACCCATTTTTTAGGAACCCATTAGATAAATTGCTGATGTTTCATGTTGGATAAAAACATATGAAATGCATATATAAAAGCAATGTAAATCAAAAGAAAATATGAATAAACTTTTTCCTCAATAAATACTTGAATAGCCCCTTCCTAGATAGTAGTATTGTCAATACATTCTGCCATATCTTAAATTACTGAAACATTGAATGGTTTATGAATCTCACCAAGCTGGCTCATGCTACTTTTAATTTCAGTATGTTTCTAGAACTTTTTTAAGTTTGGCGTTTTCCAAACCTCTTCTACTAAACCTTACACAGGTAGTGTTCATTGCTTGAGCACAATAACAGAACACCAGCCAACGTGAATGAATTCTGAGCTGTAAAATATGCACAGAGTAAATGCTTTACAAAAATTATAAATCTGAAAGCAATTACAGAAGCACAGGCAGGGATGAAAAAAATCTTACAAGAAAATGCATATGTTAGTTATGAACCACTCAATCTTACAGTAAAGAAGGAAGGCCTGATTTTACAGTGAATCCCTTTTATAGGGAAAATGAACACACCTTTAAAGCAAATTGAAGGGAAAAAAAAAAGTGAGGCTCAGAGAAACATAAACCATAAGTTAGAAAATGCAGAAAACTGACCAAGGAAGTGAAAGACCAGTGGACAAGGAAATAAACTGCAATGAAATGTTTAGAATACTATAGGTCCATTATTATGATAGTAAGGAAGTTAAAATGTTTAATCAACAGCCATAAATATTTTTGACTGAAGAATTTTAAAGACCCAGTCAGGGTACTCTGCTAATCACTGACTCTGATTTTCCTTAATTCATGAATCTGAGAAAGTCCCAAATGACTGAAAAAGATTAATGCTGCATTAATATTTTAAAAGGGTAACTAGGATGTTGCAGGTATTTATAGGTCTGTTGATTTGATATTGATTATGGCACAAATAACAGAATAGCAGACACAGGACTGATTTAAAAAACAAACAAAAAAAAAAAATCAAAAAGCCCAAACCAAAAAGCCCCACCACAATTAATAAAACTACACATCAACTGCCATAGATTGCCAAAATGCCCTGATACAATTTTCAGTTATACATTCACCATATTTTGATATAGAAATAGAAGAGATCCACAAATTCGCCATACATTTAAAATAGACTAAAAGAATGACAAAATAGTTCCCAGAATGTTTTTTTTTTTTAAACTTTTCAGATAGCCTAGTTAAAGGACACAAAACACAGACAGATACAGGATATGCAAACCCTATTCTAAAAAATAAATAAAAAATACGATTCTGGCAGACATCATCAGAACATACAAACTCCTCTGTTGAATCTGTGGGTAATGCTTTTGAGAGGTGTACAAAGAACAGAATACTGAGCAGTAACAAAGAGATGTCTCTTTTTGTATATAGGACATACTCAGGGCAGATTAACCAATTACCACATCATATATTCTATTACGGCAAATTTTGAGAAGCCATTCTTATTAAATATTTTTAAATCATTAAAGCATTACATTTTACATGTTGTACTTAAGATTCTACCTTAAAACAAACAAAACAAAACACCAAAAACAAATAAAAAACAAAACAAAAACAAAAAATATATTGAAATCTCATAAGAAATCAGGAAGCGAAATACATTTCAGACATATCACATGAAAATAGCTTGTTCTTTAAATTACCAGACAGTAGCTGTGCGATGTTCTACGTAAGTAAAGCATTAATAGATCAGACCGCACAGTAAACGCTGGGTTCACACTGGACACCCTGCTGTTTTGAGGGGAATAAGCAAAAGGGGAAAAATCATGTACTGTGTGCTGTAACTCTGACAGCAAGTATTAAAGGTCAGTTCACTGCCCACGCTCTTTAAAGTAGTCATCTGATTGGCAATCACAGGATAGAAAAAGAGTATCTGAGGTTTAATTTTTCATATGAATGTTTCACACACATACTTAAAATATACCTATATGTTTGCATCTAATGCATCGAGGCCACTCAATACAGAAGATGACCCCAGAGGATGACTCAAGTGATGGAAGACAGATGGAAATCAGCAGTGAATAGCAAACTGACAATCTCTGTTTTCATGATGTAAGGGCATTTCAGATATTTGTGAATTGCTTTTGTTAGTATGATTTTTTCCTGTTATTTCTCAAATTCTTTTCATAAGTTGGCTTTAAAAAGGGACTTTATAGTGTTTCAACCTATGGTCTGAGGTTCATTTCTAAAATTCTTCATCAGGCAAAACACACATTGAAGAGGAGACCAGTGGAAGTTTTGCTTGTGGTGGAATTTCTTAGTTTCGTTCAGACTGCACATTTCCATATCTGTACATACATGCTGGTTTTGAAATCACGTCCTACCTAAACTTTCCAATGTGTTCAAAGCACGCTACTTACAAGGAGAGAATCCTTAAAAGAGCAAGGCAGGTCTCTCCAAGAAAGACAGACTATAAAACTGAACTTTACCACTTCGTTGTATGTGATATTTTGTTTATTTTGTTGTCTTCCAGCTCTCATCCTTCTTTTCTTCTCCACCTCCATGATACATTTAAGTATCATAGAACCTGTAATATCTACAACTGTAATTAAAGCAACATTTCATAACCATCATAAGATTTTAAAAGGTGTTTGTGATGTTTATGATTATTAAATATATGTAGAAATACCTAACATATACACAAACACTATACATAAAGGGTAATTTTAGATAATGCAAACAGAATTAATCAAAACCTTATTAAGGTTTGAACAGGTTTGATTTCAAACTTGTTACCATTGTCTTCTATATTTAGATGTTACTGATACTGAGCAAAGGAGATGCCACTTGGACAGCTTCAGCTCTGTCTTCTCCTTTCCTGCCTAATCTACAACGCTATGCAAGTATAAAGGGGGAAAAAGGTACAAGATGCCGGGCATAGCAGCTCTTGGCAACTACAGACATAAAATAAGTTAGCAAATAGGAGGGGATACAACAGGATAGGAAGAGATATAACAGGACAGAAGGAGAGAACGGTCAACTACTTGCAGCTTTAAAAGGGGAAGAGCTTCTACTTGAACATTGATTTCAGACTGAAAAGAATATCACTTCCCCCCTTGCACCTCCTGCTAAAGAAAAGATCATTCACAGTTCTGTCAAGCTCTTCTATACTCTTCCTTGCCCTCTTCCACAGAAGTACTTCTCTGGTTGACAGCAGGTTGTATCTTCTATATTATTGCTCTTACAGCTGTTAAAGATCCCAATCAAGAACTTTATTCTGTTACATTCAGCTCTGTAAGAATACAGAGAAAACTATGCTTTTTCTAAGCAACTCATAATCCAAATGAATGAGAAACGTGAGGGAAGTATACAGATTGCTCAGTATCACGGTTGTAATCCTATGGCAAAACTGCAAATTGAATTCATGCTTCTGAGTTCCATTCCAGTGCCTGACCCATAAACACATCTTTCCTTTTCTGTAGTGTGGTGTGTGCTAAACTTCTCTTTGCCTTGGGCGATTGCAAGAGAGACATTCGTCCTTGCAAGGAGTCAGTCCTACTTTTATGCTACTATATACATCTTTAAGTCATGTGTCAATACAAGAAAGACGACATATCGATAATGGAGTATGCTCTAGCTGTTCAAACTAAGATATTCTTTCCTAGGCTTTTCATCTTACTGTGTTCTGATTGGATCTGATTGAACCTAAAATCCTTTCCATGTGTTTTCTAGCTGACCTGAGGAGGGTCCTAGATAGATGCACCATATTACTCTACTTTTTAATGTTACTCCTCCATGTATTAATTTGGCTTATTTGATTTGAGGCATGCATTCTTGTTTCCACAGTTTGCTTTCTATGTGAACTCTTAAGGGCTATTTAAGTAGAACTAAGCTACAAAAAAAAATCTGTTAATATTTTGCCCATTTTGCTAAATCTGAGCTATAAAGAATTCTTTCCACACGAAGGTTGCAAAAACCTTAGAAGAACAGTGATAGGTATTTTATTTCAAAAAAGAATAAACTGTGATTCACCGGTATACAAGTCACATAGTTACACACCCAGGAAAATATAAAAGCAGACTTTTTTTTTTTTTTTTTTAAACTCCTTTAACGTAGATTTTCATATCAGTGAGTATCAATACTTACTGCTATAGCTTCCAGGACAGAGGTGAGCTAAAGACTGAGTTCCAAAATCTAGCATTAATACCCAGCACAAAGTCCTAAAAAAGGATGAAGTTCTAGAGGTCTTACTAGAGTTCTTACTTCATTCTAGAGGTCTTACTTCACATAATATCACAAAGTACATCATCTTTACCGGCCATCTGGAGGAACTAGAAGAGTTAACGTTTTATTCATATCAACTTTCATAGTGTCTCTTCAAAGGAAAATTTGTTGATTAATAAAGCAGAAAATTTAGTTTAAAAAAAAGTATAGTTGAAAGAAAAATACATTACCAACTGATGGAAACCAGCATCTCCTGGTGTCATATATGGAAGCCTACTCTCTCCAAGCTCTTCAAGCAGCTTTTTTTTCTGTTTTGGGGGTAAAAATCAAAACACAAAATTAGACTAAAAATAAGATGAAAAAAGTTAAGTATTAAACTAGTTATATTAGAAAGACACAAGCATGTGAACTTATGCATCTTACTAGCCTCAATTCTTGAAAATTAAATAAGGAAAACTGGTTGCAAATTCAAGGAGCTCTTCCACTTATAAAGCAGCAATTCAGGTTCGGTAGCTTCAGAGCACATGAGTATTTTTCCTCCTAAATTCTTCTTTAGGAAAACGTCCTTGCTACACTGAGGAAAATCCATCATGGTCCAATGTCCTGCATAACTATGCCTACTTTATCCCTTGCTGCTCATTTCTTATTTCTTACTCATTTTATTTTCTACTTCAACTTGTGGATCCAATGAATATTATATGCTAATATTATGAAAATTATATGCTAATATACTGCATATTCCAAAGCTGTAACTCTTCTATACTATAAAAAGTTGCTACAATTTTATTACATATAATCACTGAAAATATTAGATTATCTTTTTAACCTGCAAAATAAAACATATCAACTAAAAAAAAAAAACTATATTTCAACATAGACTCACAACTGAGTGAGAAAGAGGGAGAAAGAAGAGAGATTCTGACAATCTCTGTCAAAAAACAGCCTCTTGGCAAAAAGTACACAACACTAAAATGCACTCTTGTGTATAGGTAGTACCAGCTCCCATTTGATTGTCAGATCTGGCTAAGTGTTGCTCCTCAGCTTGACGTACAGTCTAATGCACTCAAGTGGGCGGTTTAACACACTGCTCATCTCTTATGCAAGAAGCTGTCACACAAATGTCAAAAACATCAAGCTACTCACAAATATCTCCAAAAAGTTTAAAAAAAAAAAAAAGAGTCAAAGATCTAGCTATAACAACTGCCTCTAGACTAAGTCGAAGGACGTAATAAGCATTGCTTATAAGCGCTTCAACAGGTAAACCTGTAAGTTTTATAGTACCAAAAATGTCATTACTTGAAGGTACTGGGTATCACAGAAAGTATTTTCTCTAAATCCCAGTCCTACATCTTAGAAATCTTTATTAACAGGAGGATAGTTCATTCAGATATCAGCATTATGTTTTTTATGCTTTACAAGGCAATGCAATTTCTATACACAGACTAGCAATGCCGATACATGAAAAGACAATCTTATGTGCACCAATGCTGTAATATCATCACGCACTGTACACTGCTCAGGAAATCTGGTATGTTCTGCACCTGTGCTGTCAGAGGAGAAAATATCTGTAAATACCTTATTTCATAAGCTGCTGACTGTTAACAGACCTGTTATATTTGCTTTTGATAAGTGGAATGAACGCCAGAAGCACTAACACCCGATTTTAGAATGTACAATGAACTTCCTGCAGACATTATCAATCTCTATCCACTTATTAGTAATAAATGAATGTACTAATGAATGCAATGGTTGGTTGTAAAATTCACTAAATATAATAATAAATAATAGGTAAGCACTCTATGTACTTTTTTTGCCATGAAATAACTTGTAAAAAAAGTAATGCACATTTGTTACAGAGGAGAAATAATAGAAACAGAGCCAATGCACATATAAATTCACAAGCCAAATCATAGTTATGTTACAGACACATCGGTTTGTTTTTTTCCGATTAAGTGGTCTAAGGGAAAGACGGGGCTTAATGACGTTTTCTAGCCAAGGAGCTAAACAGCGTAAGACAAAATTCAATATATAGGCTACAAAGGCTAGTGAAGGTCTCAGTGTTTCAAATGCAGAATTCCCACTTAGTTTCACCATCAACCAAGTGATAAGACAATAGTGTTCTTCCAATTTGCAGATCATTGTTTTGCCTAGAAACAGTATTGAAAACAAATTTAAGGCTGTAATGTTGCAACAATTTCTAAAGCATAAAATATCTGAAAATAGTAAGCAACAAAAAGTTATTTTTCCAGTACTTAGTATAAAATGCAGTGAGAAATTATGTTGGTCCACTCAAGCAGATTTAAGTCAGTGCAAGTAGGATTTGCCTCTAAAATACAACCCTGGGCAGTTTGCTGCCCTGCATTTCTCATGTATTCAGAACGCTGCTGGGGAAAACATCAGCTTCGCTACACCAAGTAATCTCTCTGGACCTGGAGTAACATCCCATACAGATGTAAAACGTCGGTCACACAAGCCCAAGGCATAGACAGATACAATGCTGCCTACAAAACATTTAGAGATGTTGGCTTTTAGTTATACAACAAACATTCACTCTAATGAGTAATTATTCAAACAAGTAGATGCCCGAAAGCATGACCGTTGCCCACTCTTCCGGGAAGGCCCATCTGATTATTCCCCAAAAGAATTTTCTGAAAAGACTGCATTTTGAAACTTCTGACCAGCACATGCCCAACCTAGGCAGGGATGCAAGCAATCTTGTTTTCTCACTTTGAGTACTTAGCTACTTTTGGCATAAAATCAGCATTATGCAGAACAAAACAAAAGATAATCCCACTACAAAGAAGATGCACAGAAGAAAAAAATTCAGACAAAAACTGAGTAACTTGAATATTTTATTGATCTGTTGCATTTATCTTCCTATTTTCTGTTTAACACTTCTTACAAATCAGATAATCATTATTTGCAAGCATTTCATATACACACCACACTAGGGAACAACCATTTTTTTCTACTCTGCAGATGTCTGAGAACTGGCTGCAGCCTTAGCTCTATTTTTTCAGAGCGCCTAGTGATAGCGTTCTACCACTGCTTCAGCAAACATACACCAGGCAAAGCATGACCGGCACATTTACTCCATCCCCATGATGGGAACAACAGAAAACACACTCTGGCTTCTCACATCATTAGTTCCCTCATAGCCTAGTCAAGAACGAGGAGCGGGAAAAAGTCCAAAAAATATAAGCAAATAATGAAATTAAACAAACACACATACTTTCCTAAAAAGAACTGTATATAAATTTTCAATCTAGATTTTATTAAAAAGTAGTTTTAAAATAGTTATTCCAGGTTTGGGTTTTTTTGATTTAATGCAAGAGTCCTAGGATGTTAAAAAAACTTCCATTTTGTTATGATGGTTCCTTGAAATACGGTAATTAACATAATAGACTCTACAATGCAATTAATTCATGTCTAATAGTATTTCAGTACGTATACTTAATGTCTCTTAAGTTTACTTTTTCAGTTCTGTAACTGCTGAAAAAAAATATTTGCACTAGTTTGCCTGCTACAGAGCACTACCAGCAAAACAATTCTGCGTACTCATATACATTCTTCCTTGCAATACAACTGAATTTTCTGATTCACTACCTGACTCATGTTACAGTCACCTAAAGCCTCACCTAGTTGCTGCCTTAATTTTATTCGATCAATGATTTTTTTTAATATAGCAAACATTGAAAAATGCTCCTCATTTTTACTCTCTCCCATCACCAGCAAGCTTATAGCAAAAAGAGGTAAAAGAAAGCTGAAAATTTTAACTAGGTTGTTTTACTTATCTCATACGTAGACCGGACAAATTCTTATTGGCCCAAAAGGAGGAAACAACATAGTACTAGAGCTGAGTGCAAGAGGAACATCTAGCAGCTCTGAAACATGGTCTCTATTCTCACAGCCTACAAAAGGCTGTCTGTGTTAACTCCTTTCATTAGAAGTTTGTAATGGACTGGCTAATTTTTCAGTGTCAGAAAGTTTTGTTAACTTCCTGCTGCAACTTTTACACTTTTGAGAATACTGACTCAGGACCAGATTTAGTAAAGCATGCACATTTAAGTCTTCTCATCTTCTGGGCAATCCAATGAGTTTGCAGAAATTTTTGGGGCAGCCTTCAAAAAAAGGGCCTGTAATCAAAGCATAGGAAAATATCTCCATCTTCATACTGTCCTACCTGATACTCTTTTGTCTTCCCAAAGGTTATCATGGTTAGCTTCACTCTTAAGAATACGCATTTTCATGAAAGAGAAAGCTCAGAAACAAACCTTGGACTTTCTACAAATCCTTCCTTTCTATTCACTTTTTCCTCATGTGAGGATGACACATATTAGGGTCTGTCTCACTCTTTTACTCTTTCTTTTTTAACTACTGTAATAGAACATGGATTTTTTTCAGGCCATGCTTGAAGAAAACATTATATAACTACATTAGGTGCCCTGAAGCTCTCAAAATTTTTAAAATTAAAAAAAAACACCCTAAAACAAAAAACACAATACGAATACAGTTACAAAAACTTAAGGCAGGAATGTTGGATAGTTACAAATTTTCAAGTCGATATTTTATTAAACCACAAAGTTTTACAAGTGTTAGCTTCATAGCAACCAAGAAGCAAGATCATTCAAGTGACTCACTAAATCCAGTTATGTCAGAAACGAACTTAGAGTAAGAAAAAATATATTCTAAATGCACTATTAAAGTTTTTATTTTTCAATTATCATATATATATTAGATTTCAGAAAATCTCTCTTCAGATTATCTCTATAAACTCCACTCATTAAAAGATCTTAAGGGACTGGCCAATTCTGCAGGGCCATTTGAAAGTTACATTTCCAGACTACCCTTCATTACACTGGGACTTACCAACAGCCTTGTCTGTGCGACACTCCATCTATGATCCAGCTTGTCAAAAATACTGACAGATATATGACTACCCTGTACTTTGCATACTATAGCTTTTTTCCCCAGTAATCAATATTGTTAGAAAGTCTTAAGATTATGCCCATAGCTGTTTCCAAACTGGTTCCCTATACAACATTTCAGAATGCTAGTTATTTAATGTAACCACTGTGCATCTCACTGTCCCACCGAACAAACTAGTCCAATTTAGAGTACTACGATGCTGTTTAAATGATTCGGTCACAAGAAAAATTTATCATGAACAGCCTATTGTAATGCAAAAAGATCTCAGGTCTAATACCAGTATTTGCAACTGAGCAGCTGTCTAAAGAGTGTTTGATATTCTTTCTTTCTAAGGTACTGTTCGGCTTTGCTTACCAATTTCAACCTCTCTTACCCTTTCTCGTAAATCAACAGGCACGGATTTTGGTTCCCACACACATGCACACACAAAGACCAGTCATGCATATGCACAACATACTTGACTGATGTAACTGAACTAAGCTAATTTATGCATTGAAGCAGCTTAGCAATGTGTGAAAAATGTCTTTGCTACCAGTATCCCCTCTCAGAGGCCTGCCTTGATACATTAAGGGCCCCTTAATTGTTGTTTTAACCTACAGGAACACTGTTCTGTTGGCCGGTAGCTGTTAATGAATCAGGATAGGCAATTTTCTTACCCAGTTGACTGTCGATTGGTCACACATGGTTTAGTACTTTAATTATAATAGAAATTTGAAATGATAAGTCATTCAAACATAGCCTCTTTTTGCCAACAGAGTACTCCTCAGTCTCTCCACTGTACCTTATCTATAAACTTCCACCATCACTGCGAGCATCTTGACGCCATTGTCCATTTCTTGTTCCCACCCATCTGCACACCCCCTCCCAGCAGGTACCCACCGGTAAATGGGTCAGCTATATTAGGCGTGAAGAAAGAATATTGAAACTTTGGGGAAAAACGATGATCAAGCTTCAAATGAACCTCTAAACTCTTAGTCTTCCCTTCATGTACATTTGGAATATACATGCGAACGCACGTAAAGAAAATTACAAAAGGACTAATTTTGGATCAACATGATGTTTGTGAATCATGAGGAACAAAAAGACATTGGACCATTTTTACATCCCATTCTTTACATAATTTCATTGAAAAAACAGTCAAATGGAAGCCGAGAAACCACATTTCTTAACCGAGCAGTACGTAATCAACTCATCTCCAGAGAACCAGATGACAAACTTCAGTGACTGTCAACTTAACTGATTCTGTGTGATGCAGCAAAAATACCTCTGTACAGCCAAGTTCCAAGAAATCAAGTAGGGTTTGACTAGATATGAAATACTAAGCATCAGTCCTTTAATATAGAAAAGATTCAATAAAGATTAAAAACAGAAAAAGAAGATCCTAACATGGATTAATGTTGAAATAAGGATATGTTTGGCATTGCTTTCTGCAGAAGGCTCACATTTTAAGGACACTACGATGTTCCAGGGGTTCCCTAACTTTTGTTGAAGTCTGCTATCCGAATGTAGGGCACTACTGCTATAGACTGACCAGCTGCATATCACTCTTATGAGTGGGAAGTAGAGACAACAGTGCTACTGCTCCCTTAAAGACCCAGGGAAGCAGAAAGAATGCCACAGCAGTGTGGGAAGCATTACATATTTGGGATGTAGAACTTCAGGAGCTTGACCAAGGTATACAATTATCAACATAGTGCTGTGGTTCTTAAAGTAACAGTAAATATGTTGGCAAACAACCAGAGCTTGAACCTCGAGGATTGAAACCAGGGAGTGACACAGTTTGAGATGCAGATTCAAAATCTTTGTGGCAGGCTTGTAACTTCTGTGGATATAGATGAAGAACTTGCAAACATATACATAAGCAGGTCACACTAACACACATTTTTGGATAAATTGCCATTTTATTTAATCTTTACCTAACTACACAGACAGCCATATAAACTTTTAAAGACAGAATACAAAGGACAGGCTTTGACTCCCTCCTACAAGAAAGCAGCTTTGACTCCTTATCTCTTCTTAACTGCAGGGAACACCTCCGAGATTAAAAATATACACCAAAGATACTAAGAATAAGTGCTTTCTTCACAGAACAAACTATTCAGAAGAGATAGGGTTTTTTCCCCCAATGTATTTGCACCTCACTTCACAAGATAGGACCTTTGATTTCTACAGTAATAGTTTAAAGCACTAAATTTATGCAGTAACTGTAGCAGAAGTTTGCAGGAAGGTATGCACCATAATAAGTAGACATCTGGATTTGTGGCATGAAAGAAAAAAGGCTTTGAAGTCACTATGAGGAATGCAATCAGCTCTGACTGACAACTCTGCTTTGGAGATGCACTCCACCAACCACTGTGAGAAAGACGACTGGCTAAAGGAAGAAGAAATAGCCATATTAATTTAGGAAATCTAGCCTTGTTAACCTAGGCAATACTTTTTGTACCCAAAAGGCAGAAACCAAGATCGAATTTGCAGCTTTTGTTGTGGGTATGGCTGATTATGCCTCTTGCATACTTCACACTGAAGTTACTAAAACTGAGTCCATGGATTCCTCATCTTACTAGGCAAATACTACTACTTATTGTCAGAACCACCATTAGGATCAAAGACGCAATGAATTTTCTTGAGGTTTTTCATCATACTCAGAATATACTGGGTCTTGCAGGAATTCTGGTCTATATATGTTTTGACAGGTAATAATTGAAGTATCCCATGTGTAATAAGGATACTAAAAAAGGAAAAAAATGAATTCTAAGTGTTAAAACATCACCCAGAAAAAACAGCAGTTAAAACTAAAGTGAAAATAAAATGGATACTTAAAAAAAACCGTATAGATATTTCTGTAAGTACTGAAGTTTAATATCAAGCGTGGTTTCCAAAGTCCCCTTGATAACAATGCTGAAGATAGTGTTAATGTAGCAACAGCAGGTGCTAAGTGCAAAGACTTGTGCCCATGTAGTTGGCTACAAGGAAGATCAATAAGCAGCTAGAGCATTAAATTTCAAATACTGTAACTGTCATGCCTACTACATAGTACTTGAACATCTTCGTAGGCCATTACAACATTGTCGGCTCTTGATATTTTTACAGAACCAAATTATTTTCCATAGATTTTATTACCACAATAAGTACTATAAAAGCAGCAGCACTTAAAAACGTAGTGAAATGTGAAGACCTTTACCACCTTCAGAGACAGCATATTTGATTATTTAACTGGATTTTTCACTCCATAATGGAAATACAGGAAGAGGGTTGAAAGCCTTAAAGATAAAAGCAAATGTATTCCAGGAACACTTGTGTATTTGTTTCACCAAATACAGAGCCAGCGTTTTTTAACGGAGATAACTCTAATTCTTGAGAGTATATGCCACAATTCATGGAATCATTGCAGAGAGAGTACATAGAAGGAAGGGGTACACTAGGTCCCCTGGGGTTCAGCTGCAGAAGCAGAGCCCTGCCCCCTCTTCCCCTCGATCTTTGTGATGTGTCCTTTTTCAAGGACAACTGGTTTCTCTTTTATAGATACAGATTTTCCTTTAAATGTTTCTCACACTAGAGGAGTCTTTGACTAAAAGCTTTGTGCAATTCTCCCTTCTCTCCCCCCCCCCCCCCAAAAAAAAAAAATTTAAAGGAAACCATCACTGATTTACGATCATGGTTACAACAAATTCAGTGTCATACAAATTGTCAACACCATTTCCAAAACAGCACAGCCAATGAGATGTTATTTTTGAAGCTACACAGGAGTACACTGTTAACAGTTGTCATTTCTTAAAAACATTTTTCAAGGACATAAAAAAAAATACAGATCAGATTATTTATATAGATAAATTTAATGTAAATGTCAATATTTATGCAGGAGTATTTGGTTGTACAGAGTGCAATTTGCCATGTTTAATATATCTATATAAGTAATCTGTGTAATAAATGCATACAAATAATGGTGTACTCATGAGAAAAGAACTTCCTAGTTTCTGCATAAGCTACACCATTGTTCAAATGGCGATAGTAACGCTTACTAAGAAAACCTGTAAGCTGCAGTTGTTGCCTCTACTTTATAAGACGACAACATGAAACACTGGGTGTTGGTGGCCAAGCTCAAGAAGGATATTGTTATACTGAGTTTGTTAAAAGAACAGGGTTTATTCTTGTAACAAGAATGACTTAAAAACTTGGGGGCAGGGGGTACACTATTTAGTGAATGATTCAAACGTAGTTAACTTTGTTTAGTTTGAGGGTCTTGCTTTGTTCACAGCCTCGGGAATAAGCCACATGAGGAATAGAAAGCTAACATTTAAAGTTACGTTAGCAGACAATGATTAGCAAAATCCAGTGGCTGAAAGTTAAAAGTTAGACAAGTTCAGACCAGAAACAGGGAGTACAATTTAAAAGAAAGGATAATTAACCACTGGGCAGATCACCACTGAGTGAGATGTATTCTCCCTTATGGGAATTCTTTTTTAAATCAGCTTTGAATGTTTTTCTAAATGATATGTTTTAGTTCAGTGGTTTCCAAAATGTTTAGACTAACAGTCTGCAATGAATCATCCATATTTCCCTAAAAACTCCTGCACATGTAGCCTAACGAAATAAACTGGAGGCAGTAAAGACACTGTGACTGCAAATTTCATGCAACTTATTCCTCAGCTTGGTTTTGATCATCACTTTGCCAATTGCCTGTGGTCTGTGAATCAGGAGAGACTGGTATACATCGGATAGAATACGCCTCATTTAAGTCCTAAAGTTGGTGTTAAGAGTTCTCTGCTGCCTCACAACCCCATACAAACTTGGTCAAGATCTGTCAGGGTCTGTATTTCAGAGTATTTGGAACACCTGCAGAACTATCAGAAGGCTAATATAAACTATAGTTAATGGAAGGATTCTTCAGTTTTCTTTTATTCACATTTTATTCTTAAACTGTCTTTGAATAGCTTAAAGAATAAGCTCAGGGTGCACTAAGATGTAAAATGTAACAGGATGTAATCTGCTATTAAAGAAGTCGATCTATTAAGCCACTTGCTTTGGCCAAACTGAGACACATTTCATAATGCAAATCCATCCGTCCACAGTTTGCTTAAGAAAATGTTTGTTGAGCTAGTTAAAAACTGTTACTTTTTCAAATAATGTTGTGTTACTAGTCACAGTTAAAACAGTCCTAACTCTTGCAAAGACTAATACTTAATTTCCAGTTTTCTGGAAAACATTACATTACATTCAGAGCTCTTATCTTGTTAACTTTTTCCATTGCTTACAATGATTAGGTGTAACTGTGTAGAGCGAAAGCTCTAGTCAGTTAAAACGGTCATGCAAAAAAGTTATTTCTTGAGTCATCTATGTGCATTAGGGGAACTCTCTTTTCCTTCTCCTCATACACTAATATTCCTTACTGGCCTAAGAGTCTAGATAGTCCTGCTGTTATCACTGTCTGTACTTTGTGAATAGAAGTAGCACAGCAGTGACAAGTCTTTTTAAAAAGACTCTCTTCCTTCCTCCATGCTATTTTCTCAAGTACAATCTGGACTTCTGAAGGTGAAAGAGAGAGAAGCTGGTAGAGAAAATGTAATTCTAGGTTTTCCCCAAAACTCTAGGTTTTCCCCAAATCTCCTCTGCCTTATTTGCTCCTTTTTGCTGGAAAAAAATATTTATACTACTGCATATTCTAAATGCCAAATTTAATAAAAAACCAATTCTTATAAATAGTACTAACACATTCAGAGTAGTTTGGATTTGTTTCTCCAAGCAAAGGATGAAGAGAGGCAGCCATACTGAGTTGTCGCAGGTACAGAAACTGTAACAGCTGATAGGAAAATACCAACACATTCAGCCATTTGTAGTAGTATCCAAAAAAGTACCAAAATGTCTCTGTTTTTCTTTTTAAGTAAATAATTGTACATATTATATAAGAACATGAATGAAACCCCCCAGGTGAATTAACACAAGCAAAGGAACAGGGACGGCAAGGGGAGGTAAGAATCTTTTATAATTGATCCACCAAAGAAACTCAAACATGGGAGAAGGACTGTTCTTTATAATTATAGTTTTTGTTTGTTTGTTTTAAAGGCACACAGACAAGTCTCTGTCCAAGCGAAAAGATCCTGGAAACCTTAAAATTGTAATTGCTCTTGTTTTTTTGTTTTGTTTTGTTTAAAGACGATACATCAAAGATAAGAATAAATAAAAAATTCCACTTCCCTGAGAATGTCTACAAGAACTTCAGTCAACTGTTTTATAATTTGATATAGTGATTTTATATGTAGGGATACCTTTAACCCGAAACTCAAAAAACTAGGCCACCCTTTTTGACATACAAGTATGCACGTCTGTTTTAAAGCCAGCTGAGTGACAGCAGCTCAGATGCATTAATAAGAGAGGCTGAGGGCAAGGAACTAACGTTAAGAGAAAGCTGCTAGAGCCACTTTCGTTCTTATTTACTGGCTTAACATGTAGTATTACCTCTCCTTCTACAAATGATATTGCTTCAGTGGTAACTAGAATTCAAAAAGGGCTGGCTAAAAAAAGAAAGAACAATGGAGAATACAAAAAAGTGTACTGGAAGGCAGGATTTTATAATTAAATATTTCAGACAACAGCAGCAATTAATGACCAACACTTTACTTTACATATGCTGGGATTCCCATCTAAACTAGAAGTGACAAAAGTTTTTACAGTCTAGAAACTGTTTGAGGCGCTAGGTACAATGGCCTGATGGTCTCAATGCAGTGCTCAGCTTCTGTATGACAAATGCCTCAGATCATTGTAATTAGAATTAATTCATTACATAAGAATTTTGTTAGATTTTCACTTTGGAGTTTAACTAAAAAGAACTACTTTTCATAATAATTTATTGAACCCCTAACTCTAGCTGCTCCTGTCACTGCCTTTGGAAAGAAACACAGATGTCAGGGATCCCCACCACTGCATTTATTCAAGGACCTTTCCTTTTCAAGTGCATCAGAAGAATTTTCAACATATTCACTTATTTCCAGCCAGTAAAAGTGAGGGAGGGAAAAAAAAAAAAATCATCCTATCATCATTTTCGTAACAGGAAGAATAAATTTTTGAACATCTTAACAGCAGAAAGATCACCTTTAACATATATGCAAGAATTGTTCTTGGAAAACAAATTATAGCAATCTACAGAAAACTTCATAAGCATTACAAGAGGCTTCTAAAGTACATGCTCATTAAAAGACGCTGTACTCTAAATTTTATAGCTACTCATTCAATTTCTGTTCTTCTGCAAGTTGACAAGCTGTCTTTTGTGCACGAATTTTTAATAGCCTGTTACAAAAAGACCCAAATTTGCTTGTATTACACACCACAGGGATTAAAGAGAAGTTAATATATATCTATTGAAAACTATTGTGCAGAAAATAGCTGTGTTGTACAGGGCGTAGGCTTTGACCTGCTTAACTCTATTCATAGAATGCACGATCCATCACGTACAAAAACACAGAGGAAAATGTGAGGTGTTAGTAAGTACCCCTGTTAGTGAGAAATTCTGCTAATTATTACACCAAATAAGCATAGTCAACAGGCCAGAGCTGTGAGGGGGCATGTTTCGGGGCATTAGATGGCTGCCTTGAATGGAGATGAATATATTACACTATGCCCTTTAACAATAAAACAATTTTCATGACACTTCGAAACCCAGGCAGCTCTAGTAGCATAGATGAAGAGCTCAAGACTACTTGGCATACAACGATGTTTCAGTGCCACCTAGTGACGTGCACTTTATTGTCTCTTAAGATTTACGGTACATGAAAAGTTCAAAAGCTAATTCAGCTCAAGTGTAGAGTCCACATAGCACCAAAGAACAAGTTCACTCTTTGCTGAGAGACGATGGACAAAGAGTTCAGGATGAGAAAGATCCCTCCCCTTTCTTTACATCTAAAAGATTCACTTGCTCAAATAGCTGATAAAATGTTATACATATTTTTATTACAACCTGCTTTTATAATCAACACAAGGAAAAGGGCTTGCAGAAGACGACAGGACAGGATATACTAAAACCTGCATTAACAGATTAGCTAGCTTGCATATTTTGTTTTATTAAATTGGTGTTAGGAAAATATTCCATCAACGTAATCTACTCAAAATATTCTGTTTTTTATCTTGCTTGAAAATGAGACCAAAAAAATGGAGATTTATGATCATTACTGATCTTGAATCCATACAGTATTCTGCAGAACTGATACCTGAATGACTGCTAAGGTGAAAAAAAAAAAAAAAGTAAGAACAGGTCAAAAATTACCTACTATATTTGGTACATTTCACTAAATCAGGAACTGCATGGCTTTACAGAGTTAAAATTTAAATTAAACAGAGCTTAAAAAATATTCAAATGCCAAAGTGCCTGAAAATTAAAATAACAAAGTCAGAAAGTGACTGTGCAATGCAAAAAGAAGAATTACATTTACAGTATTACTTTTTGAAAACATATATTAATTGACACTTATGGGAATACAGACAGTTTCACAAACACAGAAGTTAAAATGACATTTCTTGTTTAATGGAGCAATCTGTATTTCCACTGTTGTTTTCCAGTCCCTGTTTGATTGATCTATTTTTATTTTATTTTATTTTAATATAGAGTGCTTTCATGGCTCAAGAAAGCATTCTAGAGACTTTGCATATTGATTCCAAGCTTGTTTGCATTTTGACACTTTGTATTCTTCTGCCACTGTATTTATTCTCACTACAATGAAGATTGTAGCCACTTCTCATTTCCATTAACTGCTAGCGCTGCTGCTGATTAGTACTGCAGTGAGTTTTCAGGTTGATGCAAATTAACCAAACTTTGCAATGAAATTCCTAGCCTAATTAAAACTGTGAAGAGGCCAACATATATTTTATGCTGACCATACTTGCTGAATAAAAGCAGTAACGCAAAAACATAAATGCACACGCTGACATCATGTTAAAAGCACAGATTGAAAAAGAGATAAAATAATCCAGTATCATCCCTGGATATTAATATCTGCATGTCGTCAGCTCTTATTTCACAAGATTTCTCAGAAAGCAAGGCTTTCAAAAAATTGGGTTGAGAATGCTTAGGCAGGCCATTTGAAATGGAATTCTTACTTTGCAGTTATTCAAAACCTAAGTGCATTATTATACATAAAGCCATACTAATAAATAATTCTAAAGTCACATTATGAAATACCTCTTTTATACTGTAGTTAAAAATTTTCAGCTTTCCTCAATAACATGTTACATGGTATATAACACAAAGATACTGAAAGGGAAAAAGCTAATGATATCAAACTGGTTATTTTCTGTATGTCAGCTGCATTATTCTCTAGATAAATGAGACCAACTTTTATGAGGAAAAAAATTGCACAAAAAGTTTACAGCCAAAAAAATAAAATGTGCACACACAAACTACTAATAGTCAATAAATTTGTTCTTGTTCCAATGAAATCTTTTAGTGTAAACACCAACGCCCATCAGTTTTCGGTCTGTCCTGCCCTACTTATCTAGGGAACTGTCCACAAATTCTGAGAAAGCGTCACCATCAGTAAGCAACCAGTTACTCTCTCCATAGTATCACTGTTCTCTGCCAATGCTGTCCTTTTCACACAGGTGTTTTCCTCTTTCCAATTTCCTCACCCTTTTTTAAAAATTTTGCAGTAAATTCATATTCATATTCGTTTTTCTTCTTCAACATAATCAATGGTAGTTCCTCTTCCTAGTTACTGATCTTCCTTCTAAACTTGTCTTTAGGTGAACATTTAAGCCCACAACCTCAACTGCCATATTTTCCTCCTCTTATTTAACACAGTTCTGTCAACATGTCCTGCTAAACGTCTCCTTTCTAGGCTCCTAATCGCAAAGGTTACAGAAGTACTATTTCACCAAGCTATGTCTATAAAAATGAGTTAGGCTACCTTAAGATTTCATACTGGAATGACAACTATAGCTAATTGTAAACATCATCAGATAATTTTCTTCTTCTATTTTTAACAAGAATATTTTTAAAGCACACAGTGGACAAGAAACTATCACATTGCAATAATAAATTGATAAATATTAATTTTCCAATAGGAAGAAAGAAAAAACACATCTTTAGGGTAGGCTGAGTATTTGTACTATGATATCTGGCAACTGTGCTTGCAAGGCTGATTTTTTTTTTTTTTTTTTGTTAAAGGAACCTATTATGAAAGTCTTGATGTTCACTGGCCCATTTAACACATGGGCACAACTTATTGATGGAAGTTTTATATACTAAAGAAAAAATTAAAAACTCTACTTCTTTATTCTGCATCTATTATCATGAAATGGATAGCAACATATTAATTCTTTACAATACTAACTTTTTTTACGAACCATCCTCAGTAAAGCTGCTTCCCATTACTGGCATTGAATTGCTACCTCATGTGCCTCATAACAGCAAATCCAGAATCAGCTGGTTATTAGCTTCATTAAATTAAATGAGCCTAATACATTTTAGGGTACCATTTGGAACTTCCCACTACAAAACAACAATAAAAAACTGAGTAAACTCATTACTGCAAGAGGACACTACATGCCTATTGTGACTGAAATATACCCTATATAAAAAATTTTTAAAGCAAGATCCTTATGGATTGCTTTTAAAATAATTTCTCAAATGCTGAAGCAGCAAGGAGAAAGTTTTGCCCAATGTTATTTACCTACCCCCAACAACTGCAGATTAATGAAATCAAAATATAGGATTTTAGTGGGGTCTCATGTACGGTCTGTTCCTGAACCCTACAGGGTCAGGACCTTGAAGGTTATATTGTTCTGCTAGAGACGCACAAACAATCTGCTCTACTTATATATCTGCTTCAAATATAGCTGAAATTATGTGCAAACATAGAAAATTCTCTTCTCAAGATATGAGTCCCACTTTGAGAGTCAGATTAAGACAACGATCTTATGGATTAAACCTTCTATTATATTAGAGAAATGGTTATGCAAACTAGCTAGATACTGCAAACTCCCTAAGAAAACCAACTGGAATAGCTTCACTCAGTGGACAGCACAGTAACTAAGTTTACAAACTTCTAGCACAAATATACTTCAGATACTTAATCTATACCCTGCCTTAGGACCTAAACCACTACCATAAAAATCAGTTTTGCCCTATTTTAAATAGTAGACAAAACAATGAGACAATCTCATTCCTTACATGTTAGAGAATTCTACTCATGGCTTCTCAAATTAAACTTCCAGCTCCAAAGAAACTATTTGTATTTCCTGGAGCGCTTTCACACCTATGACACCTTGGAAAGCTTATAGGAGGAGATTGGAGGAAAGAATGCTCTGGTAGAGAGAAATAAACAACAGTATAGCATTAAGGAAATATGTGTGTTTGTGTGCACATGCCTTTTTTTTATTATTTTTTTAAAGAATCTGTCATATTTTATTACTTTTACAAGAATATCTCCTTTTTATCCACCATTTGTGTTACAAAAATCCAGGATTTAAATGGGAATAAATCCTGATCACCATATTACAAGTCTTCATCAAAAATATCCCAAACTTACTGTAGACGTAGCCCTGAGAAATATATGTAGATCTCCCATTCCTAAATGGGTATCTTCTCTAAGGATCCTGAGCCATACGGGCATCCTGAGATGTGCAGCCCTCCAAAAGCCAAGTGTATGCTACTTTACTTTTAGATTTCACCCGGAGTCAAAGTGCTGCATAGTTTCCAATTCTTGACATCCTCGAAGGCAAACAAGGAACATGGTGCAAGTTTCAGACAATGCAATGAGCCACATGGGTGTCTCTTCAGTTCAGTCCCCATTCAGATCACCTCCGCCCACATTTAGCACCAAGCTATCAACATCCTAGCTCCAGAGTCTGCATCAATTTTACATCTGCAGAGGATTGATTCTCAAGACAGCTATAGTCTTGAAACACTTTTTACCTCAATTTAAAACTAAGCCAAGAAGAGAATGTCACAATTTCCTGCATCTCTTTCCATATTCCTTTAGTAAAACATGGCATGCGCGCATTTGCAAAAACATGTCATATACTTAATTTTCCTGCTTGCAGTACACCAGCCCCTTCATCTGCAGGATTAAGGTTCCCTCCGTAACAGCTGGAAACAAGTTTGTGCCCTAACTCTCAAGAAAGGATTGACTATCCGATACTCAACTGGTCATGTGCCTTATTCATTCTACTTTCATACTCGCTCGTTCTATCAAGGACATTGATTACTTACAAGCCTTTTTAGATTATTTCAGTATGGACAGCCATTTACTAACAAATAAATTGGTAAACATCTCTCCATTAAAAATAGGAAGCTTGGAAGAATTCTGAGCAAAAGCGTAAAAGAGAAAGTTTCCAGTATCCACTCTCCCACGATTCTCTTTACCACAAAATATTAAACAAATTCAGTGATCACTTAAAGTTATACATTCTAAAATTGTGCACTATTTTTCTCTTTTGATATCAGAAATGAAATTAACACATAAAAACGTGCCAGCATTACTCCACTTTACCTCATTTTCAATATTAATAATTTGCTTTAATTGCATAACATGGCAGATCATTAAATGTAAACATGTTTATCATAGTAAGACAAACTTCAACAGTATTTAAAAAATGGAATTTACTGTCACATTTGTTTTATTTCTTTCCTATAACAACTGATAGCTATTTGGAAGGCATTAAAAAGCCTAAGAACCACCTTCAACACATTTGCTCTGGCTTCACTATAAAAATCAAGTTGTTATACTATGCTTCTGAAACAGTTATTTCCATTTAAAATTATGGGAGAAATCAAGCGTGACCTATTTCAAAAGTGCAGTGCAAGCAATACCAACTATTCTACAGTAATAATTTGCAGGTTCTCAAAAAAAACAAACAATGGCACGTAAACAAGGATCACGCACCTCAAGGACTCTGGACATCATAAAAATAATTTATTCCTATAAAACTGCTCAGTGCTGTATAAGAAAGGAGATCGAAGGACATCCCCCTTTGTTTTCATTAATTCTTTTGAGCGTAGTCACACTTCAACTTTCTTTTCAACCTAAATAGCAGCCTCAGGATAGCTCCTATGTTAGAAACTCCAGGGTAAAACTAAAGCAAATTCCAAGTAAAGCATAATAATTTCGAGCTTCTAGTACCACAGAGGTCAAAAAAGAGTATTTTGTCTAATATTAAAAATTAGATTGATATCCAATTATTAATTCATATTCTCAATCACAATCATCATTTTTACATCAGGGTAGGTACAGAGTGATATAGGCGTACCAGATAGGTTAGATTATACCAATAGTCTTGATAGTTGTCTTATATGACAGTAAAGTTTCACAGATTTTAAAACTCATGAAACAGGGAGAATGAAATAAAACAACTGCAAGTCCTAAGCAGCTCCTTTGATAATATGCATCTTGCAGAAAAATATTGCTGGTTCTTAAAAGAAAGTTGTCCTATAGAAAGGTATACTGAAATGCACTGGTTTTATCCACCTTACTGCAGAGACAGTATCTTTTCTGCTGTCAAGATGCTTTTGCTATATGTAAATATTTAATGCTATTACCATCATTCACTCAGTGCTCATATTGTCTGATCAAGCATCTATTACTGCTTGTTAGATACACATGAGGATAGCTTTTTTTCATGTCGACTACTCAGTCACATAGCGGCCCTACTTCTC
The DNA here is from genome assembly GCF_040807025.1 of Struthio camelus. Taxonomy (NCBI): domain Eukaryota; kingdom Metazoa; phylum Chordata; class Aves; order Struthioniformes; family Struthionidae; genus Struthio; species Struthio camelus. The sequence goes on along the minus strand of NC_090951.1, from coordinate 18,917,296 downwards.
AACAGTTCTTCAAAGTTCAATAATTTATTAAACACCATACACAAAGGTCTGTATCATATATGCCAAAATGCCTAACTGTAGCATATGCAAAATTACTTGTGTCTCTATGATAAAAAAGGTTATTTTAAAAGTAATAACATCGCATATTGTTCAGAAAGTATTTTTTTTGTTCACAAGGTATTTTGCATGTGCGCATGCATGTGCTGAATACACGTCATAGGCTATAGCTGTTCTTACAATACCAAGACTCTACTCTTACTGAGATTTCTGGAGGCAATTTAAATTACAGAAATAAGTATTAGCTACAGGTTGCCAGAACTCCCAGGTAAGAAACATAGCTTTTAATGGGAATCATTTGAGTGCATTGAGGGCACTTTGCTTAACATAATTCTTTGAAACCAAATCAAAATAAACCTCAGAGGTCAGTTTTATCCCTATTTGTGGTTGTATGCATCACATTATTTTCCTGTTTACCTAAGCTCATAATATTATATGGAATAGATATATCACATGCATATATACATAATACAAGATTTTTCAAACTATTATCACTTGATACATCCTGCAATAAAATACCTGAGAAATCAGGTTTCCTAAACAGTTAAGTCCTGTTGAGATAAATGAGATAAACGGTCAGATTTCTCAAAATGCATGCCCAGTATTAAATGGAGCTCTTCAAATTAGTCTCTCAGTGTGCATGTAACGGTGAAATCTGGGTATGAAATATACAGAACCAAGAACAACATATTATAATCTAAGCTCTTAATATCACCTGCGTACAAAACATCAACTGAATACAGGAGCGGCTGGGTTTGCAAAGCACTTGTTTGGTCTGTTTACTTAGTCATTACGCCTTTAAACAGAGGCGACTAAGTGGAGAAAGCTTATGAAAGTCTTATTCAAAACAACAGGAGAGCCTTTAACAAGAAGATATTTTAAATGTATTGCTGTTATAATTTTAAAGAGGTTTTGTTGCTGAAATAAAAGAGAAACAACTAGCTTTACAACATGCAGGACAGTCTCTTTAATGGTCTGAAGCAAATTTTTCTTTTTTCAAATTTTGGTTTTAGTTTAAATAAAAGGGAGTCATTAGTCTCTTTTATTAGGAAACAGTAAGGATCACAAACAGACCATCACAGAAAGTGCAAGACAGCACAATTATTCCTTCTATCCCAGTGGACCATCACCCTTTATGAATACAAGACAAGAACCAGCTATTCATCAATGAGGCTAGAAGGAAATGAAAACGTTGCATTCAAAAGATCTGCCTTTCAGTTAACATCCTTAATGTAAATTAGGGTTAAATGTGAATTAAATTAATATTTAATCATTTGAAAACTTTCATTTCTTCCTTCTCTTTAAACACTACAACTTAATTATGAAATAATGTAAAACAAGTGTAGCTTTAAAAGAATCATTTTGAAGATTTGCATTAATAGATCAAGACCTATTGACACTGAAGAAAAGGAGAGGAGTCCCAGCATTATGTTCCTTTATAGTAACTGTGTGATTCTCTTCCTTGCCAACAGGCAGCAGAGCGCCAAGGCACAGGGGAGGGCTGCGGTAGGGAAGAAGTGAGACAGCAGCATGGAGTGGTGTTGTGGGAGGACAGCTTAGAGAGGCTGACCTATGTTAAAAGGCAGTTAAGTAAGACCAGACGGGTAAAGGGTGGTGGGCTTAAGAAATCCAATGTTCAGATTACTAAAATAGTGTCTCAATATGTTGCTTCACATCTCACCATGAAACAAAAACATCACCCCATATAGGGGCATGGTCCAGTATTTAATTATGATGCAGCATGATATATAGAATATAGTGCAAAAATCAGCAGAAAAAGCATTGCCACAATTCTTCTCCAAAGTTTTTGAAGTCCTTGTGTAGTCTAGAGTGCTACCATTTGAAACTTAGTTGTAATTAAACCTCACACAAAGGGAACCTTATATCCCTTTTGGTTTTGCACATAGTGGTTACCATTAAGTAGTCATCATTTACCATCAGTTATCATGCTGTGATATGTGAAAGCTAAAAATTACTTTCTATTCTAACACAGAATTTTTAAACGGCAAAAAAAAAAAAAAATCACATAAAGGCTCAGATTTTGATTTTTTTTCCCTGTAAAAAACTAAAATGGCCCATTCTGCCATTCTTATCTATAGCTACTTTGCACAAATGAAAGAGAGTGGGTTTTCATGTAACCAATGGCTGCACAGGTTATGTAGCTGAACGCTGAAACCCCAAAACCTTCTTCTCTTACCCAAGGTAAGATAACAGAAGGTATTCTCTGACAAAAACTTGTTATATAATACAGTGAGTTCTAATATTGATCTCATTCAACAAACAAATCTGACAGCAATGTCTATCACTAAAGCATAACATTCAAAAGTTGCACTTTACTTAGGTGAACGTGCCACTAAAAGAGCTCTGCTCAATCTGACAAACTGTGCTTCAACTTGACGCAACTGTTCTCTTAGAAGAGTTGGACTTTACAGAATACTTATTCTTGGAACAAGCACAGGCAGTCATTTCAGTTTTCCTGTACTGCACAAACCAAACGTAAGACATTTATAAAGCTGTTTTTAGCAAACTGCATCAAAAATGAGATTATGTACAAAATATTTTGTTCACTGCAAAGGAGCCAATGGTTCAGTGAAATTGTGAAGGTTAACTCGACCGTATCATCACAATATTGAAATGTTTTTTCAAATCACACTTTCTAGTTGTTTAGCTTCTGCTTATTGAACTTTATTAATGTCTAGTAAAAAAAAAATGCTGTTTTATTTCCTGTTAAATAATAGGTCTTCTTGCACCTTCCTGCAATCAAATTGTTTACATGAACTTTGTTGACTGTCCTCTATTTAAAAATGTACCATTTTTAAACCTGAATCCCAATCAGGCCTACCCTCATTAAAAATATGACCTTTCACCTTCTATGAAACGATGCTAACATAAATTACATTTTGTTGTAGCCCAAAGGTGAGAGAGATGAGTGTAGGATAAACAAAGAATAATACAAAAGCCAGTTGGGTCAGCCTTTCATTACAGCCCTTTCAGAAGCTATTAATCTTGCTTGTAGTCACTGGGCCGAAAATAATTACTTCTTCTAACCTATGTTGTACTCAAAAGTAGCAATAAGGACAGGTCATGCAAGACGCAAATAATTCTTGGTCCTCATAAAACCACTTTAAATGGTGGTAGGTGAACATCATGGCACATTACTTAAAATCTCACTGACAGGAGAAATCTCAGCAACAGCAATTAGATAGTATGTTACAACATCCATTTCAGATGCATTTGGCCATAATATACCACAAACAGTAGGTAAGAATTAATTACAGCAAATTCAAAGCAACTAGAAATATTTCTTTCATTTTTAAATTAAAATAGAGAATGCTTTTCACCAAATTTAGCTTAATTTATCATTCAAATTAGGGTCCACATTTGAAATGACACAAGAAGAAAAGAACCTCGCGCATCTTCAGTCTGTTATACAGTGTGTCTTGGTTGCCATCTGACTTGTAAGAAATTGCACTGACCTTTATAACATTAAAGGTAGAAAAGATTCTAATGTTGGTAGGTAACATGAGATTCCTGGGAATCATATACTATTAGCAAACACCTCAGTAAAGAAATTAAACTTGACAGCACCGTGGTACTTTAGTACTGTCTTGAGAGTAGACAGTTGCTTTAAAATTACATGTTAAGAAAAGCTTGCTCGGCGACGCACTGGATATGCACAAAGAGGTATTTCCTCAAATAAAATGTCTGCTTAAAAAATTATTCTAATGAGTACAGGTTGCCTGCATAGGGCTCTAGTAGAAAGCGATTTTAAACACTGCCTGAGAGTTCTGCCAATCTAATGGCAATCTGGTGCTTATTCATACAAAGTAAATAGCTGAAGTGACAATACAGAGGAAAAAAAAAAAGAGTGATTTTGAGTTGCCTTCATCTAGACATATTAAAAAAAAATGCTATTCCACACCTAATCACATCAGCACTTCATATGTAAACTTCTGGGAAAGGCTCTATTTGCGCAGTACCTAGAACAACAGAGACTCGATTATCTCAGGGCCTCAAAAAGCTTTTGTAAGATGAAAAATACTGTGGTATACTAACTGAAACTTTAATGCTAAGAGTTTTTCATCTACTGATAAACTAATAAGCAAAATACACCCTTAAAGTTGTATCCAATTCTGACTAAAGCCCATTCCAAAACTTCCCTTGATATATCTGAAAAAGACAACTGAACATTCAAGGTACTGTTATGGTAACAAATGGCTGGAGGAGAAAAAAACCCAACCGATCAAAACAAAATACCCCACTCTCCATTGTATATTCGCAGTAATAGCCAGTTTTTGCAGTCTGTAACAGTACAGATCTGGAGTCAGAAGAACCTCCTCCCCCAACTCCAGTGCTAATTTGTAACTGAACATGATCAAATCGCTCAGTTTTCCTGAGGCTTTTTTTTCCAGGCCTCTTCCTTTCTCCAGGACTGTTTTAAGTCTTGAAAGAGCACTAAGACACTCTCAGATGAATAATTCCGACCAAGTACTCATTATTGTTCCTTAACTAGCATATAAATGAATGCAGACTACTGTATAACAATGATCTGTGCAGATGTAACATCCAGTCAAATTAAATCCAAGCTAAACAAATACAATGCCAGTGATTTCAGGAGAGCTACAACACCCCAGAACAGATCTCCCTTTAATGATCAAGTAAGTTAAGATTAGACAAGAAAAGGAAGTTGGTTCAGTGCCCGCCTATACAACCATCAAAAAGTTGAGGAAACTGCCCTGTGACAAAGGCAGACAAGCCAAAAAAAGGCCGATAACTGCAAAAGGGATTGTAACAAGTATTTAAGAAAGCAAAAGCAATTCTGATTGGGATTACTGCAACTACAGGCATTTTAAAAGTCAAACCTCAGTCAGGTAGTGTGAGAGAACCTAGAGAAAGGTCTGATGCTTTTGGAAACTCATTCTTCCCCCATCCAAAAAAAGGTAGCCATTCCTATGTGGAACCAAGCGCAACCCTGGTACAAGCTAGTCCTTAGGAAATACAAGGACAGATTTTAGTAGCAGGCAACAATGAGTTTGTCTGTCTGCATCTTTCTTTGGTACTTCGTGGCCAATTATGGTAAAAGTTGCTCAACAGGATGCATACATAAGAAAATTCCTGTCACAGACCAGATGCAAATTTAATTACTTTAAGTTAAACCTTCCATCTTGTCTAGAGGTCCTTCAAAAATGCAACTGTAAACAAGCACTACATTGCAATCAGGTGTCAAGGGCTTATTTGATCTCTTGCAAAATATGTCACAAATCACTGGCAGAAAGTGGGTCGAGAGGGAGAACAAAGGAAAAAACTGTCAGTGGACTAGGTAGCTCATGTGAGTGTGCCTATTAGTGCACTGGATCTTTCTGCTCCTGTCTAATGCTGTCCATATAAAACATTCTTAGCTTGACAGTATTCTGTTATCCTGCATTTGATGTAATTTTTCTACAGTAAGCAAAAATCTGTGAAAAAGGACTGATAACCAAAGAAATCACTGAAGATATCAGAATTATTCTGCTAAAAATATCAGTTGTGTGCCATTCTTCATTTCTTAAGTGTTATATAACTTTTAAAAAGGCCTCAGTACATTTTTGAGAAAATGATCACATAAATCTTAGAGGTAAGTTAGCTTTACTTTACAACAAAATTATAGGTGGCCCCACATAAATAATAGCCAACATGGTCTCTTAAGAAAGAAAATGGCAATATTGTACAACTGACTGGAGGCAAAGTGTGAGTGCGTGCATGCGCACATTTTACCTTTCAGTGAAATATCAGGTACTATTTGGGACTAGAGGCAAACTACCAGACTGCGTTCTGCGTTCTTCTGACTAAACCAAACTTCTAATAGATCATTGCTTATTACAAACCCCCAAAACAAAACACAACTCAGCATATACAGAGTACGTATCAGTAATTCTAAGAAATTAGTGAATACTCAACTATGAAGGGAAGTCTCTTATGGCAGAAAGACTGGGTAGGTTATTTTATTTATTCAAAGAATCCACTAGATGAGTTTAAATGCCTACGCAGTTTACTGCACACACTCAGTTAAACTGCGTAACTACACAGTTAAAAACATCATTAAAAAATTGCATGAAAAATTCACATCAAAGATGCCAAACTTATCTTTCAAGTTCTTTTGAGTTCAATAGAGCTGGACAATAGATGACTTGTGCTACGTCAGCAACAAAGACCAACTAGTATGTATAACACATCTCGTCTATCATGAAGTACATATTGGGGTGGGGGGGAAGGAGGTGACAAGTCCAGAATATTTTGTGCTTTGGTAGCCACGATGGAGGCGAGATAATGGTTGTAGGTATGGGTCTTATAGAAGATCACCTCCAAACAGAATAGACTCAGAAAAGCCCTGCCTAATCAGGTGGAATACGCTAAGGAATTTCTCGTTCATACAATCAGAATGATCAGAAAATAGAAAGGAAGTTATACACACACACACACACACACGTTTCCTCTGAAGTTTACAAAAGCTAGCCTTCCTATGTTCATTTAAGCCCAAAAAGCAGAAAAGAACAAGAGGAGCTAGGGAGCTAACTGCCTAAAAGTCATCTATCTCCACTTATCCAAAATCTGATCAACACCTACTTTCTGATGCAAGAGATCTATGAAAAGCAAAAATAACTTATGCTTCAATGACTTCAATAACTTATGCTTAACTAACATGGTTAGTTTTTCCTCTTATAAGCAAAAGGCAAATCAAAAGACTGGCATAAAAGGACAAATCCTGTATGAAAATAGGAGTCCTGAAGTTACTTATTTACCATCTTCCCAAATTAATAATGACAACTAGGCAAATCTAAGCATAAAACAGAATTTTACAGCCTGATATATTTCCTTACAGAAGTCTTCAAATCCTGCTTTACAGGGGCAGGCCAGGCTTTCTTTCGTCCTCAAGTACACAATTCTGACACCATGAATTAGCAGGAAACAAACAGATGCACACAGGCACACACATATGCACACACACCTATCTGCTTCTTCAAAAAAAGAACTACCACTAAAACAATAGCTGATTCTGAAAGAAGAGTCAGAATTCTTGTTAAGGCTCCAAGAGCCTACATTTATGAAATGAAAAATGAAACAAAAGAAGGAACTTTCAAAATCCCTAAGTTGAGAAGAGAAACTGTACATGGGACACGGCCTTACTTTGTTTCCTCTACAAGGTGCTATTCTTCCTAGTCGAGCAGAGCTTTAGGTCTTATTTACCAGACTGGTAAATTTAGTTTAGCCATGTTTAATGTACATCTTCACCTCAAGTATACCTTCTTGCTACTGGGTAAAGACACCTAAATTAAAGTTTATCCACATACTTCATAGTAATAGCAGAATACACTCTTTTAATAAAAAAGTTAAACAGTAGACATTTCGACTTCTTTCTGTTAAAATGGATATTTTGCTCTTGGTTTAAAAATATGATTTTGATATTCATATATTAGATAACATAGTAGTTTCAATTGCTTAACTTAAAACAGATCTTTTCTTTCTGCCAGATGAAAAACCACCAGATGATTTTAAAACTGTATTTACCATCAAAATTGTGCTAGATCTGTATCTCATTCCAATAAAATATAAATAGGGTAAAGTATCATTCATCTCTCCATAAACTGTTGTGTGCATGAAGTGGATAATAAATACTAACACTAATGTTTCTTTAGGCTACTCTTAAAATAAATGGTGAGCAAAGTAATTCCATGTATTACTTAGGGATCTCAATAATAGTTGTAAATGGAAAATTACAGCAGACATACTGAGTAATAATCAAAACTAAAACGATAACTGTAACAATCTATCCATTGTGTAAAATGTTCTGATTATAGAAACACAGGCTAACCTGTAATCTTTCATCACTGATAAACAGCCAAAATTTAGATCATATTTTATCCATTTAGTTCATGATTAAAACATACTTGAAAAAAACTACTTGATTTATTAATTTAATGAGAAATAGATGAAATAAAAAATGCTGTCTGGTATGATACAGAAATAGGTGCAGCAAAGCATCAGGTCACCGTACCTGCCTCAGCACTACAATAAGCAAAACGTACTGTATTTTTCCATGGTATGTAGCTACAAATGTAACACAAACAGTTTTGCTGGCATAACGTCATAAAACTATACTGGCTGTCAGAGATGTTCTCTGAGGCTGCTTGTGATCCCAGGATACAGGCTGCAACAGTGATGCTCACGTCAGACCACAGATTGAGGCAAATTTTCTAATTTGAGAGATTTAGTGGTCTTAGTTAAGAATCTTAATTTTTTCAGATAGCTTAACATTTTTATTAGTGGATATGTATGTAATAATGCCTAGAAGTTATCTGGAGAAGCACAGAAAACTACACGGCATGCTACACACAAAACTGAGTAACATGATAGCATTATCCAAGAAGTCTGGCATGTTTCTAAAAGTGATCACAATAAAAGCCTAATATTTGGTATATAAGGGACTAAGTCATCCAATAAAAAAATTTCTGCAGTCAAAACAGCAGGTGAGTTGTTCTGTTAACAGTGCTAATTTATTAACAGGAAAATACTAAATGTTGATTATCTGAGCAAGCACAGAGATTTTTATATAACGGCTCCCTAGGCAAACTCCATCCATCTTGCACTAATTTGCCAGCTACAAACTAAAGAAATGGTGGTGGTGCGGTCCAGCTTCAGGATACCGACTGACCAGATGGAGAAGATGCTGCAATTGGCATAGAGCTCAGGAAGAAAGATCTACAGGGAGTTAAGAAGAGGTAAACATATTGGACAGCAAGAAGAGAGTTCTCTCCCAGACATCATCCATAGGGATCCTTCGTTCCCCTTTGCTTATTGTGCATATGCACAGTATGACTGAATATATTACACATGGGCAATAGTCATGCCACACATGCAAGTCTGGTACTGTCAAGAAGTCGATGAACTTTTACTGTGCATGCAAAGCTCTGCAATTCTGCACATGCAGAGGACATTTGGAATTCCCAAACTAAATTAGAAAAGAGAGAAGTTTTGGCAAAGGGTCACAAGAACAGAGAAGACTCCATATGCAAAGGAGATTTTCTAAAAATAATGAGGAGAGCCTAAACAATCTGACAGGGTGGTTCAGGCTTTTTCATGCAGGTGCCTCTCTTAAATACTTAGAATAACTGAGTCCTGGCAAGTGCTCACCCACGAGAAGGCAGAATACTCTCCCAAACTATTTGGATATTATTTTTATTGTAGCTAGGTTAACATTATATGCTTTAAAAAATCCTTTCATTTTGTTTTTTCAAAGTGTCAGTTAATTGCTTTTGCTTACTGTTTTTAATAAGAAAAGAATTACCGGTCACCTAATCAAAAGAATGTTTGTTTTCTTAAAAAAAAAAAAAAATGTTACTACACTTCCATTGCAAATAGTCTAACTCATTTATCTGAATATAAAGAACCACATTAGCACAACTATCTTTCTGTAAAAAATACCTCCTATATCACTTAAGGAGAGGGAAACAGGGAAGAGAGGAGCAAAAGCTCTTCTCCTTAGGCTGCTGGAGACTTCCTCTCTGGCACAGCAGTCACAACCTACTCTCCACAGTCCCGTTAATATAGGAGTTGGAAAGTCTTAGCCCATGAAGTGTCCACACAGTAAATAGCTCCTTTTCAGAAGATTATAGTAAAATCTTTTAGACAGCAATACATGCACGTAAATTTATTTATATACATTTTACCTAACAGTCACTGATTACATTCCAGTCAAATAAATGCTAGGATATTACACTGGAATCCACTAGGTGTTTGACTTTTTAATTCATGTTTTATCGATTCTCCATCACTCAATTTTGTGCCACTTTTCTGCTTATTTAATCTTCCTCAAAAAATAAATATTACATTGCCTTAATATTTTACTATCTTCCAGCAAGTCCCTATTTGCTGAGTTCTTAGTTTGTCCCTCATCGCTCATTGCCTGTCTCCAGTACTGACTTTATTTTTATTTATTACTCTTTAGAATTGAATTATCTCCAGTTCTTGACTTAAATTCTTTAGAATAAAAATATTTAAAGGAAAAAAGACACTGATTATGAACAAAGATAATTATCATAAACAAAAAAGCTTGCTAACGCAAATTTCTAAACAGTTCTTAAATGACAAAGTCATATAAAATGCGAGCCATTCAGATAAGAGGCAATGTACCGCTGAATCCTATATACACTTAGAAATTAAAGAGAAAGGTTTTATAAAGACAAGGCTTTTCTTTGTATCTAGCTACTACCTCTCTAGGATATCATTAGAAATATTCCTACATTTGATTAATTTTAATTCTTGGGACTTCCATTGTTCTTCTTTTTAATTCATGTATCATTTGATAACAGTACAGAAAGACAGGAGGACTAAGTTGATATTTCTACTGATATTCCTATGCTTCAAAAAGTTCAAAATAAACTTGATTTAACTCATCAGCTCTTGTCATGCTCAACATTCTTTCCACTGGTAGGAAAGTCAGTTTTACGGCAACCAACACACTGACATTGCATCAACTTACAAGGAAGTCATGGACTTCCGGAGGAAAATTACTCGTGCATAAGAAAGTACTATTTCATCAAGTTGCAAAGAATTATGTCTGCTTATGGTCCCTTTCCTTTGTCATTTTAATTGGGTGTCTACAGTTATCTCCTCTTTTCCATGCCTTTTTTTTTTTTTTTAATCATTTTCTAAGTAATTCTGGGAAATGGAAATGAACTTGTTTAGGCTTCAAAAGCCTAATATTATGCCTGGATTTTCAGAATCGCACAAGGTCCACTTCATTGATCTAATTTAGGTAAAAATTAATATTGACTTTCTAGTTTCATCTCATGCTACTGCAATTCAGCCCAATACCAACAAATTTCTACCTTTTTATGGATGCTTAGGGCTTTAGAACACACACAGTTTAATGAGCTTCACCGGAAAACTGCAGAAACTAGACTGAGCCTTATGCTTTACATACTTTCTTTGAATGGCTTCCATACTTTTCAAAGAAATTTTTTCTCTTATGGATATCATAGCTTCACTCTCTAAAATGTGCACATTTTGCCCTTTTAAGCCTTCCACAGACTTTTGTGCAACAAGAAAAATTATGAGTTTGGCCCATTTAAGCATAAACTATGAAAGTCAATTTCACATGCAGTGGAATTTGACTGCTGCAAAAATAAAACTTTCTTTTTGAACAGTAGTCAGCAAGCGCCAAATTCAACCACTGAAGAGGCTAGATTTTAAATTAATTATTTCTTTTTGAGATTTCAAAGTATGCTACATAAAGTTATCTCTGTACATTTTCATTACTTTGAAAAACTACTGATTTATTCTCTCAGATGTTCAGGCTTCTTTTTATTGATAAGTAACAAATGATGAAGAGATTGCATACACTTGCAGTGTTAAAAAAAACAATAACCTTTTGGGCAGTACATTTCAGTCATATAACAGGAACTGCCTAGAGTTGCAAGACTTTAGCTTGTCCAGGTGCTGTCTTGTCTGATCCTTTAGCTTGTCTCCAGATCCTGGAGAGACTGAGTGATTCAGGCATAAGGCCCTGAAAGCTCCCAGGAAAGCAGTGGTAACAGCCACTGCTCTTATCTTCTAATAGGATGCCATAAACAACCCTATCTTATGGACCTGTTTCATCATCTCATATTTCAGAAGCGTCCAAGCTTCCAAATCAAAGACAAAAGCTATTATACAAGGAACTCGCACAAGGAATTTCTGCATTTCATCACCACCCTCGCAAAGCACAAAGCACTCCTGAATTATACTCCATTTTCAAATGTTAACAAGAAGCATAACAATATCTTTCCTTCATTCTTGAGTCTGGTTTATGATTATAGCATGAAGACCACCTTGCATTTAACTTATCAAAATGCCACAGATATATTATATATAGCTTTAAGTAGTACTCTGAGAGGTTCCAGGTCAACAGTTTCAATCAACTCTCAAAGTTATTCATACGTCTCACCTTTCAAAATATAGTAAATGACTACCCGACGTTACTGCTAACTTAATTGTTACGAAACCATAAATGCTATGGAATGCTACAGAAAAAAGGATCTTGAACGGGACACCAATTATTTTCAGCATGTAATAAATAATAAGTTACTTAATTAGATAAGTGCATGATTAAATCCTGTATGTTGCATAGTATACAGGTATATCAGAACTTCAGATCATGACTCAAGAGATGTTGGCTTTTTGTGTATAAAAAGGCCAAAGGCAAATAAAAAGCAGGGTTAAATGCAAAACTTGAACCTTGGAGTGTTTGAAGTCATCGGAAGGAATCACTTGGTATCACAGGATACATGATACGTATCAAGGGCTCAGACAATAAAAAATTCCTGCATTTCTTCACAGCCTTGTTTAGTAGCATAAACCAGTTCCTTCTTTCTACCCTTGAGTACATGTTATCAATAGCTAGAAATGTCAAATAATTCTATGGTAAACAGAAATACCCTGGCCTTTTTTTATTTTTATACATGCCAATACTAAAGAAGGTGACAATACAATCTGCCTCAGGCAACTCTATCACCATCCACAGTAGACAGGTCGTTTTCCTTTTATCAAAGAGGAGAGTAGGTCATCACATTTTAGTACATGTTGACACCACTGCTAGTAAAAAGAGATAAGAATGCAGTGCCCTTAAGGTGCCTTAACCTCTATTTTACCTAATACAGATATTTCACAGCTATTGCATTAAAGCCAGAAGAGAGACAGATTTGTACCCTGAAAGAATGCACTACAAAGGTCTCAACCTTTGTGACAAGCTGATATTTGTACTGCAGAGAGTGCAGGTGACAACAAAGCACTTCCCTTAAGGTATCTATCTCTCGTTTATTTTGGGTGATAGGATTTATATTTCTCCTTTAACACTGTAGAGGATCATGGATGACTCAAGTACACACAGGCAATTTTTGAACACTTTCGGAAGTTGGAATAAAAACGCAGGTACACCTGCTGCAACTCTGAAAACAACTTCAGAAGTTTCTTTCCTTGATGAAAACATTTTGCTTTAGGTCAGAATTAGTTTTAACTTAGAATACAATACAAAATAGTGATACCTATCTGCAACAGCCCTTATTGACCTTTTACTTTCAAATGTTTGCTTCTAATATCTAAAGAAAGGTGCAAAATACTTCTTTGGCATTGTTCCTTATATATTCTAAGACAGTGATAGTAAAAGACATCACTTTCTAATTGTTAATAACTAACCACTTGTATATGGGAACATACTTTTTTTTTTTTTTTTTAACCTTCTGTGCTAACAAACTGGTTTCTCCACAGCCTTCTAAAATAGTTATGAACTAAAAACATCTACAGGGGAAGAGCAAAAGCACCAACACAAATTGTTTAGTTATTACAATGATTGGATCTTCACAAAAGGGCTTTTTTTTTAATTTAGCAAAATGTACCGTATGAACATACTTCTGATAACCTGCACGGTGATGCTCAGTTTCTGAACAACAGTGTAAAACATTGCTCTGGTTACACAAACAGCAGGTACTCATACTTTTTGTGAAACATTAGATTTGTGCCTATAGATTCTAAGTATTTCTTTTTCCAAGAACATGGCTAGAATAGTGTTGCCAGCAGGTGGAGGGAGGTGATGCTGCCCCTCTCCTCAGCCCTGGGGAGGCCTCACCTGGAATACTGCGTCCAATTCTGGGCTCCCCAGTACAAGAGAGACATGGCACTCCTGGAGAGAGTCCAGCGGAGGGCTACCAAGATGATTAGAGGGCTGGAGCACCTCTCCTATGAAGAAAGACTGCAAGAGCTGGGCCTGTTCAGCCTGGAGAAGAGAAGACTGAGAGGCGATCTGATCAACGTGTGTAAGTATCTGAAGGGGGGGGGGGTGTCGAGAGGATGAGGCCAGTCTCTTCTCCGTGGTGCCCAGCAACAGGGCAAGAGGCAACGGGCATAAACTGAAACACAGGAAGTTCCATCTGAACCTGAGGAAAAACTTCTTCACTGTGAGGGTGACTGAGCATTGGAACAGGTTGCCCAGAGAGGTGGTGGAGTCTCCTTCGCTGGAGATATTCAAAACCCGTCTGGATGTGATCCTGGGCAATATGCTCTAGGTGACCCTGCTTGAGCAGGGAGGTTGGACTAGATGATCTCCAGAGGTCCCTTCCAACCTAAATGATTCTGTGACTCTGTGATAGTATAATCAATTCCCACTAGAAGTTAAAGTTCAATTCATAGAGTGGAAAAAAGCGCAATTTCTTTCTTAAATGGAAAATAACATTCCTTTCTTTTGGAAAAAAGCCTGGTTGATTTTTATATTCATTTTGGTAACATCATTTAAACTATGCAGGCCAAAAAAGAGTAATTGTGTGTTCAGAGACCAAATCAACAAACATAACTGCTCATTATTTATTATGTGCATATTTGAATGTAAACACTTGCGCATTTGCATGTGCACACTTTCAAAATTCAGTGCATCAAAATAAGCAGTATAGGAATGCATCACTCAGGAAGAAGCAAACATCAAGCAGAATTTATCAACAGCAATTAATAGTCACAAGAACAAAACGCTGTTTAAGAGATGGTGATCTCAATGTATAACAGCAGACCTGCTGTTTGCTTGTCAAACTAATTTTGTGTTTACAGTATGTACATAGATATATACACACATTTATATATGCAAACACACATCTGAATACTTGCATTTTATACTGCATTTCATACAAAACACACATTAATGCATTAACAAAGACTAACATCAGAGTTGGACTGACTGTTCTCAGACAGCAACAATTTCAGATTAAGAGGAAGATCAAAGACTTCTGAAAGATCTCTACACCACAGGGTTATTCTTCCTATTGATAAAGACTTTTGCAAGAGATCTCTGTTCAAGTGCATAGCTCTAAAAATTAAAAGTTGGTTCTGAAAATACAGAGATAGCAAACAAATTATGAAGAGAACACTTTTACTGTTACTAACCAGTCACCATATTTTCTATGATTTTATTCTTTTACTGAAATAGCACAAAAGTTTTTTGAAATATTAGAAAACTTTTACAGCCAATTAGTAAGATAATACTAACTTTATGCTTTGTATAAAAATTATCCATTATGAACAAGAGCTCGTGAATCTCAATTTTTTAAAGCTGACATTTTGTAATGTTATTGATGTACTATTTCAAATCTAAAGGAAATGGATTTTTGAGAGAAAGCAGATACTTTCAAAATTCAGTAAACAAACTGCATTCACAGATGGTTTTTGCATGAATAAATAGCGAATATTATGCTAAAGCAGGATATGACTCTTTCAAGCATGAAGCAATTCTATGTATTTGTTATTATATGATAGTTTGGATAGGTGATTCACGTATGCACCAAGCTTATGTTTCTACTTAAGCCAACGGTGCAATTCCCATTCATTTAATTGAGGATGAGGTTCAGCCCTGAATGTCTTTAGTTTTCATTATTAGAAGATATAAGTATGCCTACCCATTATGGGGTTTTAATCTCAAGTATTTATTACTTAGTGATTTTCAGCCTTACTAATTTTTCATATTGAATTTTGATGGAACTTTTATGGGCAGTATTCTGTATGTGAGAGAAAAATGACCATTTTACATTGCTTCAGGTTTCTTACTGTATTATGATAAATTCTGTCTTCTCCTGGATTCTTCGGGGGGGAGGGGGGGAGGAAGGGAACTGTACTTGAAATAAGCAACATTTCAGCCATTTTAAGTTCTCACAACTGCTTTACAAATCACACAGCCTGACCTCCTTCTATAATATTACATTACAGCAAGATTCAAAATAACATTCCAGTTTGACAGCTAACCTCAGGCACCACTGGTCTAGTATCTTGCTGCTTATACTGCTGGCTGAAAAGCTGATAGGATACGCAAGACAAGCTGAGAGTGTAACTGGCAGAGCTGTTGAAATCTAAATTGTGCTATTTGAAACTTAGACCACAGGAGACAACAGTTCACTTTTTACCCTGGCAGCAGATTCAACCTCCTGGCCCTGTAAAAGTCATATGAATATATTTAGCACACTCACAAAAAATATCTCCCTATATTATGATTAAAGATGTATTCAACACACATTTTTTATGTGCATTTGATCACCCTGTTGACAGCCTTGGAAGTTAAGTAGTATGGACTGCTGCACATAGGTTTCAAACCTTGATGGAACCCAATGGCAGGCTACTTTTGACAGTCAAATAATGACAAGCACGTTGCAGGCTGATGCCCGTCATTCATGAACATCTTGGCCTGCTCCAACCATTGCGCAGTGACTAAATGGATGGTCAAAGGTTAAGTTCTAAGAAGACAGCAATGAAGGGCAACTGTCACGCACCACTGAATACTGTGAGGCAGCAAGGAGTAGTTGTCTTCTGAAGAACATGCAAAACGGTCTCATTCTGTCCAGGCAGACACATATCTGAAGGTCCTAAATAAGACCACTGCCAATTCATGAAGAGCCAAAATGACAGCATGCCATTCAAACTGTCCATCTCAAATTTGACTTTTTTTTTAAATTTCAAATCACAAATGCATGCAAACTAGAACATTAAACAGAGTTCCCAGCAGTTGTTTTAAGCAAGTCAGACTTGCCAGGGTGGGGGAAAAGACACCCAAACTTTTTCTCTTCTCTTTAATATTAAGCAGACGTTCATATATTCCACAATTCAGTTTTCTTGTAATTTGGAAATAAATGCATGCTGTCACATCTGTAATACTCCTTTGTCTAAATACTGAGGTTTCCTCCAGCACTAAAAGTAGAGCCTAACATCTTATAATCAGGGCTAATAAAATCACCTGGAATTCTAATTTTTTTATTTATATTAATAATGCAATAGAAGCATACATTAAAGCATGCAAATCAATACTTTGCATTGCTCTCCAAATATCCTAATCATTTCTATAATAAATGGTCCAATAATATTTTCTATTCGTTTAAATGCACTGTTTTGTGAAGAGTTATGGTTTGAACAGCACGATTAACAATGAAATTACATTATTTTGCATAAGACACATACATCTTACTTTTAACCCATTGCCAGAAAGATGTATATTTTTTCTTACACATTTAAATTATGTGACCACATTCATGTTTGCCTCTATTAACATATAAAAGACTTGAAGAAAAATAGAAATACTTTTTTTTATTAGATAAACAGTGATGCCTCTACTTTTTCAGATGAATGAATGCTTGACATTAAATTTAATCAGGCTGACAAAGGATCATATGCGTTAGCTCTTTTTATGCCCTTTTCATGAACAGTCCATCTCTCCTGCACTTACAGGGCCAAATATTGCCCTTTAACAAAACAGATCAACATGCAAAGTGCTTGTTTCTCTTTGCTGGGTCACTGATATCATCCTGTTCATGACATTACTGCTTTGTACCAGTTTCCGTCATGATACTAACACATTAAAGCCCCTATTCACAAACTGTGTGCTTTGCAAACTAAAGACAAAGTGAATCGTCCTTATTTATGAGGAATACATTTGGATTGTGAAGCATAAAACCACTTGTCTGTCATGTATACAGACATGCACACACAGAGCACAAACGCTTCAAGGCAGGAACTGTCTTCATATCTTCTATTGCACAAGTCATACTGTCAACACTTTTTAAATTATAGATAACAACAAGCTTCCTTTTTTGATGACGATGAATTCAGGAAGTCACAAGCACAAAATCATAATTTAACATGTATTTTGGACAAAAGGACAAATTTCAGGGCTCTTTTAAACAGGCAAAGGGAGCCTTATCTATAGAAAAAATTATAATTAAAAAAAAAATCCCCATCAATAACTCCTGTATGCTGAGAAGGTGGGAGAAAGTAAAAAGCACGCTCTGTTAGAGGACTTGCTTGGTTACATCTACCATAGGTCCATTTTTTGCCCACAGTTTCTTCCTCTCTTCCTATCTTATCCTATCGAAGTCCAAAGGTGAAGTCCAAAGAATTTCTATATTTGTCTGAAGTCTCAGGACAGTAAATTCTAGATGTCCTGATTTCATTCATTATTGGTGAAAAGCATAATGCTACTGCAAACATACTTCACTTTCGGGCTCTTTCATCAAGAGCTGCACGTGGGACTCTTAAGACACCCATACTGCTCACATGCTGTTGCTACTTCAGGTTGTCCAGTCCTTTCCAAAAGGAACTGGACTTGCTGCACGCACACTGCTGCACGCACAGGGAACATGATCCGACGCCTATGATATGCTATCAGTTTACTTGTGATAACAGGAAAGTTGAAGTTTCTCTGTGCTTCAATTTCCATTTGTAGACTAGGGAAAACACTTCCCTACCACAGAGGAAAGGAGAGGTAAACAGAGGTATTTCTTTTGTGAGGATGAACTTACGAAACAATGCAAGACGACAAGATACACTAAGGAGCACAGGAAAGTACGTTGTGTATTGCAAATATTTCAGCAACGTAAGATATTTTTAACATAGTTTAGGGAAGGCTGACTGCTATCCAGACTTCCTTATAACAGTGGAGGACAGAACTAGAGGCACTCTACTAAGAGCCTCATTATTTACTCTTACCAAGTACCACAATTTGCAAAAATCAAGTGTTTCTGAGGAGTTTTTTTTTAAGTACTAGTTCCTGGAGTCCTGGAACTGCATGAAAGTCTCAACTCTTTTGAAATAATAGTGGAGAAAAAACTCATAGAAAGTGACTTGAAAATATGCAAAGAAATTCCTAAGATAAGTAAGAATAAAGGCAAAAACCTTTTCTTAAAAAAAACAAACAAACCAAAACAAAAATATACCTTTTTTTTTTTTTTTTTAACATTAAGAGATGGCAATACTGGCCAGAGGAAAGACAAAGCAAAAACAAAACAGATGACTAAGTCACATGTTGGATCTCTAGCTACATTACTGATTGGCTAATGTTACCTAAGTAATGTCCAATACAGCACACAGATCTATAACATACAATAAAAAGTAGCTTTGTCCCCAAACCTATAGAAATTCCTCACGACAAATCCAAGAAAAATTAGTCTAAGAGAAAGAGATTTTACTAATAAAAGTAAAATTATTTAGGAGTAACATAAAATGCTAGAAATTCAAAACATCTGTAGCACTCAGTCCACTTTTACCTAACTTTTTTCCCCACATGTAAATACTTTCCATTGAACAAACACTGATAGTGTCCCTATAATTATTTCACAGGACTACTTTTGAGACAAAGTTTTGAAAACAGTGAGAAAAGATATTTAAAGCCTTCCTGTGCTGACAATGCACAGGCTTAATAAAACGTTCAGTTCTAGGGAATGCAAGAAGTCTGTTCTAACTAACTTCTCAAAAGTTGAACTACCATTTTCATGAATTTTGAAAAGAAACAAAACAACAAATATTACTAATAAAGTATACTTCTGACATTCCACGTGGCAGAGGCAAGAAAATAGAGCAGTGAATATCAGTAAAAGGTAACTGCCTACTGAACTAGTCAGAGTAAAAGAAAAAAGATTGTTTTTCTTTCCTACTGTCAGAGATGCAACCCTTCTTATTCTAAAGGACTGAAAAGTGAATAGCTGGAAAAGGGAGAGCAGAAACATCTTTTGATCTTACCTGCAATTAGGTCAGTGAAGTCTCCCCATAACTACGTATGTTGATGGGACACTTGATCCATTATATTCAGCAAGTGTTCCTAAAATCTGACATAATGAACCCAGTAAAAATTACCATTTGGCTCCTACCTGAATAAAAGATAGAACTGGATATTTTAAATTTCATAACTGAAATACAACAAAAAGATTTTTTCCCACACTTCAGAAAAAGTCCAGGCTTACAAAAACAGTTTCAGACTGATCATAGCTTTTGATACAATTTCCAGTGTTTTTATGTTACATATTAAAACATGTCACTTCCGTAGTCTCAGAATACACAACTGAAATACTAGATTCTAAATCCATCTAATTGAAAACACTTTTCTGCAATTTTTCCTCCTAAATGCCTTGTGAAAGTGTTACTTTTGACAAATGAGCATTTTCTTTAAAAAATAAGCGTTGGAAAATGTCTAACCAAATTCTGATTCTAAATGAGTTTCTCAACCCAGAAAGATGGTCATTTCACTGTTGTTTATGACAAAGACCCAAAATAACTTTCTCCTAGAGAGTTTCTTTGGATTAAATGTTTTGTTATGTTTTCAGTCTGTGATTAGGTACACACACACGCACCATAGAGCACTGTTCAATATTTTACCATCTGCAGTTTTTTGCAATCACATGATTCAGATACCAGAGAGTGAAATATTTCCTTTGAGCACAAGAGCATCACTACTGCTTTTCATTAACCACTGCAATGACATCACTTACATTGCTTTGCAGGAGTAAATCAGGAGAGAATACTGCCAACATACAAATTAAGTTGTTCCCAAATCTAAAAACTGCTCTTTAATTAATTTGCATAAACATTTCTATACAATCTTCAGTCGGTCCTTTTGATATACAAAGGCACATTTCAAGAGGCCTACCACTTTGAGACAAGTCAGATTTTTAAAAGCTTCCTGCCTGACTTGGGTACACATTTAACACCAATAGGATTGGCCTTTTAAGTTCTTTAAGCGCTTCTGAAAATTCCATCTATCCATTCACAGTTAAAAAAAATGAACAATCTATAAATGTAGTATTTTAACACAAATTTTACCAGTTACGTTAATAGAAGTAAACACAAGGTGTAGCGTTCTACAGAGCGGTAATAGCAGACAAAATGTTTCTAAATTCCAGAGCTACTTTAACTTACTGTTCAGTTTCAGGAGATGAAAAAAATCTTATCTTTACTTCCATTTTTTTCCTCCCTCAAACTACGTACAGCGTACCATTCATGACCTTTCATTGGCAAGATCCAGTGAATGACATATTTGCACTCAAAACACAGCAAATCAGAAACGGCGATTTTGCTTGTAATAAAATCTTCTGACACCGTAAACTGGAGATTCTGTGATGAATTACAGGCAGAAGTTTCATTAATTTTAGTATCTGAAAAATATGTAAATCAGACCCTAAATTTAATATTATGGGACATCTGATTTCAACACAATGTTAAACTTCAGAACAGAACCTGCAACATACTTTTAATTAGTTACCTTTTCAAGCATTCAGTGCATGAAGTACCAGTTGCCTGGGGGTTATGAAATAATACTAAAAACTTTATAATCATTCATTGATTTAGGTTTGAGCATAGTATATCATTTGAATCCAATGGGAACATAAAGAGCTATTTGTGAGGTCAACCACAGTACAGACAGAGGCTGACATGATATCGATGGCAAGGTGGAAAGAAATTGCCAAATACAGCAGATCAATACCTCGTTTCACTGTTACAGCCTTCTGCAGACATAAAATATATATCTTTACGGCTACGAAAATAATAATAATGAAAGTGGGAGATAAATGCTTCCCTCAAGGTAAACTATTTGATTAGCTAAGGGCAAAGGTGACAACAGCAGTTACACTAAAGTAACTTTACAGTCTTAAATAAAAGTGGTGGGATGAGCAGCAGATAAAAGGGCAAAATGAAACAGAACAAATTCTAGGAGATAAACATACAATTCTTTTTAGAAAGCGTCATGGCACGTGTACCAAAGCAAGAAAAATAAAGTAAAATAAAATAAATAAAAAGGGTTTAGCCTAAATAAAGTGGAGCAGAGTTTCTTCCCATAAGACTCCTTTAACTTGAAAAAGAAATGTTTTGAAATTACAGTACTATCGTTCACTATCCAGCAGGATTCAAGGATCCATTTAATCTGCATCATATTCTAAATGATAATAAATATTCATAATCATGTTTTGCACTTCACTAGTGAACCTAACAGAACACAATAATACACTGTAACGCTTTTCAGTCTCAGCTGAAGAGGATCATTTGATATTTTGGATGCTCTAGGTCATTACGGGTTAATTAAATAATTTAGGATATGGATGAATTATTAAAAACATGAGAGCCCAATCCTGCTTCAGTTGAAGCCAGTGAAAGTTTGATAACCAATTCCATTGGGAACAGAAGCAAGCTTTATGCATTCACCATTTGCCCTGTCTTGCTTTTACTAAGCCGGTCAGATGAAACTGAATCTTGTGCACTGTGCACAAGATTCAAAATATAATAACTATTTATTAAATGTTTTCCGAATCTATAAATAAAAGTGACAGTAGGCCCAAATACTGCATCTCCAGCAAGGACACTCCATTATAGCTTCATTTCAAGAATGCTGATCTCCTTCTGAAATCGTTAAGCTTCAGAATCAGAAGACAAGAGGGGCTCTGTGAGCTGCATCTAAGGCTATCTAGCTTTCTGAAATTGAATCACATGCTAACAACTTCCAAAATTAATTTTCGACCAAATTAAATGAATATTTCTCTTCAGAAAGAAGTTCACTCAAAACTGAAAAACAAAAAAGATCAGTCCACATGAAGTTCTCTTTTCTACAGAAAATAGGAAAGACTTCTCCCACGTGTTTTCTCTGGATTTTTTTTTTAAATTTAATTTTTCTGAATGCCACAAGTTACATTTATTTTCAAATATTTTTATACACAATTATCATTATGTTTTTAGAGATTATCCATATATTGCATGTATATCCAAAATATTACCTCTATAAAGAAGCAGGAGATACATACTGCCCTCTAGGACTCTATTCCTTTTCAACTATATCCACAAACATTAACACCAGAGTTTTAAAACACATTTCTATACACAATAGCACTTTTGGAGAACTCAAATATATGATCACTTTCTTTGACTCAGTGTCATTGTTTAAGAATCTACTGGCATGATGTGTTTAACCACAGTGTAGCTGGAAACTCACAAAGACAATAGAAAACTACTTTTATGCTCATCTTTTACATTTTCCAAGTTAGTTTGCAGTTGGATAAGTGAACTCCTCCAAATCACCATACCGTCACACAAGAAGCTTTCACTGAAACAGCTTTACCCTGCTCTCTTGAAAGACACAGAAACAAAATCATCACAGTTACCAAAAGGAATCTCATCTCTGAGGCGTTATGTCTGCCCTTCCCGACGCATGGAGGTATCATGGACCTCGAGAAATCTAGAGAAGTGTTTTGTTTTTGGCAGAAGACTGTTCCTCCACTGCATTACCATTAATATTTCTCCTAATCGGGACCTTAAGGAGAGGTTCTGGAGAGCTCAAAAATGGCACTAATTTACATTTAATATGACCAACTAACCAAGTGTTTCCAGGCAGGTTAACAGGAAATTTCTTCCACATTTTTACACATACTGTTAGAAGTTTGGAGCTGTTTCTCCCCACATCCAAATAGCACAATTAACGTTCAGAATGGAGAGTCTCTCTCTTATGAAATCCCCTAGTTTTTCTTTGGATGGGATTTCAAACATCTAGTAAGGCCCATCTGGCATATTTTTATTTGCCAGCAAACAGAGCTCACCAGTGCCTATACATAGTGGCAAATAAGGGTTTAAATTTTGGGGGGAGAAGGAATATCCAAAAAGGTACTCCAATACTTTTTGGAAAATGTGAATTTTTTCAAAATGATGCAAGTTGGATCAGTTAAACAAAGAAAAAATCTCTTAGAAAGAAGAGAGGCAGTTAGGAAATAAACATGCTGTTGGTCTTACCAAGCAAAAAATTCATTTGATATTACAATGAAAAAAAAATCTAAGATGAATGGAATACCATCAGTTTCTTAAAATAAACAAACACACATCCAACAGCACAGTTCTGCATCTTGTCCCACTTCTAGAACAATTGCCATGAACTCCCACAAGCTGGTAAGCTACTGCAAGGTATCAATGGTTGTGATGTGGTAGGAGCCCATATTAATAAATTTAACAAAAGATCAGGGTTAATGGAACAATTTCATATAGCCATGCCCTATAAGGCATTATGCACCTGTAACAACTATTATATTTGTGGCATACAACTGAGCCAAAAATCAAACCTCCAGTTAGTTACAGGCTATATAAATAGCAGACATGAGCTTACAATCTTAAAACATAAGATTATCAAAGAACAGAAGAGACAGAAGAAAAAAGTAAATGACAAAAGAAAAAAAAAAAGCCCAAGACTGCAAATTTGGATATGGCAGACCAAAAAGTAAAATCTGCTTCATTCAGCTCCCAGTTTATTGTGTCATTGGGTGGAGCATTTGGATCAAAGTAAACTGAAGACCCTTAGACCCTTGGCATTTTACTTATTTTGCATTACTGTCATGTACAACAGCTTTATAGGCCACAATCACCAAGACATGAATTGGAGTTCTGAGAAAAGATCCATGTCCCTCACATTCTTAGCTCTGAGATCATAAAAGCTTCTAATATGTGAAGCACAGATCTGTTGTTATTTACAGCAAAAACAAGAGATTGAATGTAAAACAACATGTTTAATAAATCTGAGAAGCCTAAAGTACCAATATAATTCAGACCAGCAAGACAGACACTCACTTCTTAATTAAGTGGGTGATGTTCTATTTAAAACAAAAAGACAACCCTGGGCCATAGTTAAGATTAAGCACTCCCTCTTGCAAAGGAAGCTCTAACTATTATCAATGCAAAGGCTTTAAATCAGAAAAAAATAAACCGTCTAATAGTCTGTATTCAATAGTAAGTAGAAAGTCAGGACACAGACTTATTTGGATTAACACATTTTCAGTTATAACAAGTAATTTTACAGAGGATTAGTATCTTGATGGTCTGATCAATACTAGGCACTGCTTCTATTACAGATGAAGAGAAAATTACCCCTCCAGTAATAAAGTGTGTATGTCTTGGTTCTCCTTCATTTGCTGAGTCCATTACTGTAATGGTTCCAGCATTAGCAGCTGAGGCAATTTAAGCAGCAGGGATGTGATGAATTTAAAAGCAAGGAACATTTGCCACTCATTCTTTCTTGCATTTTATTCTCCATATGCAAGGCTTCTACCTGACTAGTTCCAATATACAAATCATGTGTTATGTGATTATCAACAATATTTCTTAATTATTGTCTCATTAATAGCTTTAAGGGCCAATAATGTGATTACCACAAAAATCACTACTGGCACATTGGCTGCTGATTCTGCTAAAACCTGCACACCATTTACCTAAGCAGAAATATAACATGACAACAAGTTTATTTAACTGCATCTAAGCTGTTACATTAACTTTAATCTTCTTAAATACAACTTCCAAAAGAATCTATTTAATCTTTCCATTAGAAAAGTCAGTATGTCCTTTCTCCTTGAGAGAAAAGTTAGAATAACATAAAACAAGAAATTAATTAATGTAATAACTGAACAAACTATAACCAGATATTGTTAAAGTTGATATGACTATTTTTCAGTATTAATCCTAAAATCATTCGCCTGCTCTTAAGTGTTATGAGAGTACTTGTATTTTTTCCCCTATGAGTATTAATATGACGAAGCAACCTATTTTAATTATTTAACTATATAATATTTTCCAGGCAACAAAGACAATGATGATGCAGGAAATACTTTTCACCAGTTAAAAGTCAGAAATTCACTTTCTCAACCAGACCACTCTATATTCCCTTTTCTTCCCCGTAAATAAAACATATACAAAGCTTTCTGCTGTTTAAAGCTTTATATTTCCTTGCTGCTTTGTCTGATACGTCTCACAAATGTGAAATTACCCACAAATACCTTTATGAAACCCCTTGTGAATATTCAGATATGTGCATATTGATGTATTTATTATTAGTATAGCAATAACTTTATTGGACTGAGGCCCCAGATGTGCTGGGAGCTGTACAAATACAACAGTAGTGTCTGTGGAATAAATTCAGTGCTGTTGGTTCTCTTTTCACTGTAACGTGAATTAGCTACAAAAGGTAATTGTGAACTGGGCTTAGCGTTCTGTTCCAAAAAGCCATCAATGCAATCCTTTTCAAGTAAAAGAAAATAACATTCCAGACTAGCTGAGCATCCTATCTTTCACATGGCAATGACGCAGGGTCTTAACGTGCAAACATTACCAAGAGGAAGCATAGAGACGGAGTTAATGGAAGTTTGAAATTTGATTTGCATTTAAAGCTACTTTAAAAATTTTTGATAAAATGAAGCAAGCCTTGAAAACAGTCATATGTTACAGATGAACTTTTAAAACTAAACTGTGAATATTAATCAGGATAATAAACATTCTAAAAGCAAAACAGATTTTTCTCAAGTTTAAGAAGAGAAAATATTCTAAGTGAACTACCAATTAAAACATTTACGTTTCCTTTTATTTTATGGGGTATGTTTTCTTCACCTCACAAAAATAAGTTTACTGTAAACTGACCAAAACTCTGGACAACGGTATAAACAAGGAAAAAAAAAACAAAATAACTACGAGCTGGACTTATTACATTTGAGGTTAAAAAAATTATATGTGTGTGTGTATATATATATATACACATACACACACACCCCACTCACAAAGGTGAACTGTTTAGTTAAAATGTCTCTCCTGCTAATCAACATCATCTAGTCTAATAGCTCTGTTTTTACGTTAGGTAAGATCATGCACAAAAGTAGTATTTGCAATGGGGAAGACAGAAGCCACCAGTGTGTAGAATCTCTAAAGATATCTTTAAACACTTAAAAAAATCATGTTCTGCTATGCACTTAAAACTCTAGGTAATATTCCACAGGACACTAGCATCCCGAAAATGACATGTAAGACAGCTGAATGATTACGTTACGGATATGGTTCCTCAACTTTCTTCAGACCCTCTTCGCAGGAATGACTTTGCTTCTTCCTTCTCCTCTTGGGCTTGGAAAACTTATCTACTAGCAAAAACTGCTGGATGCTCAATCATACTTAAACCAATTTAGCAAAGCATAACGTGGCAGTTGCTGCATGACAGCACTGCACTCTAGAGAAATTCTACTAAACACCCATCGAACAGAAATGTTTTGCTATAACAGCATAAAACAAAACTTATTATATGCACGGTGGTTTCATTGAGAAAGAGAAAGCAAGTATCCTGCAACAGAGCAGCACCCATCTTTCACCAAGATCTAATTGTAGACTTCTCTTGTGAAGCCACTGTTTTGCATGCACACACAATTACTCAGGCATGTAGACCTGGGACAACGGATGAAAAAAATCTTAACAGCTGCGTTTAGCTCTACTACCCTCAGAGAGATGTTAGCACAGCAACACTTGTAGAAAACACTTGTAAAAGCTGCACCACAGTGTAGGCCAGGAACTGACCCAGCTGTGACCATTTGGATTTTAAAGTAAAATTAATGATCTCTATATTTTACAAGGCTAGTTGCTGTCATACCTAACTTGCAAAACTAGCTGTGAATTGACAGCTTTTCATACATAAGAAATACACTGTTTAATTACAAAGCAAAAGTCAATCACCAGGCTTCTGATAGATAACACTTAACTGTAAACAAATCTAGCAAAACACAATTAAACTTTTATTCAGGAATTCATTTTCCAGAATAGAGACATTGCCAGGAGATGTATAATCCAAAACAGCTTCTCTATCCAACCGCTTCCCTCTCATGTGTAGGCCACATAAATCCTACTCTCCAGAAGAGGTCACGTTAACTGCACTAATATTTGGTTTATTAAGAAAATTTTGCCTCGGACCTAAGTGGAAGTCTTGGCAGAGCTACTATAACAAATATGCACTCTCTTTGCCTTGACCATTTCCTAGGTGAGAGCAACATAAATAAATACTTAAACTCAGGGACTTAAACTCAGGGACTCAGGGGTGAACAGGGTTTTTTTTGCCAGGAACCCAAAGATTACATTTGTAATTAGTTGCATAAAATATAACAAGCGGGTATTACCATAGTATGAGGATGCTTCCCTGAAAAGAAAGCATACGTTTATTTTTGTATAGCCCCCTCTCATTCCCATTGCCAACTTCTCTTTCAATATCCTTTAAGACACTCTACCGGCTCCTTTTGTTTCACTTTCAGTATACTCAGAACTTCTACATCTTCTAAGGCAACCTACAACTATTCACTCCTTTAGATTTTCTATAAGGACCTCTTCATTTTCATCCTTCTCTGCATGTGCATCTAAGACATCTAGATATGTCTAAGGCAGATACGTCTAATGTCCCACACTAGCTTCCTTGTGTTTTTGTTATATATTGCTTTTCCAATACCTCTTGAAGTGTCTTTGCCCCTCTACAATTTCTGCCAGTGTTGTTCGAACTTTCATGCTTTTACTCCCTCATACTGTACCCTTGGATGATTATCTTCTCAATGACAATTCTCCTAAAGCAAATGATTCTCAAATATGGTTAGATATATTGCAAGACGTAAGCTAAATCCAGCACTTGGACAGATATCATGAATGTACAGGCTAAACAAAAGCATGTTTTTTTTCTGCAATGTAGTTACATTGGATTGGATGGGACAACTTACATCTGTGCGTGCTTTCTCACGTATACAAAGAGCAGAACACAAATGAAACACAGAAGTTACCGTCCTTTATGGAGGAGGGATAGCAGAAAGATTAACCAGGAAGTGACCAGGTTGGCCTTAAAGAGTTGTTTAAAAATATTTTTCTATTAAAATATTTGCCTGCAAACTGTTAAGTTAGACCATTTCCCTATCCCTGTGGTAAAATAACTTTAAACGTTAAATAGTAAATTAATAGCAACACCAAAAACTGCATTCTGTATGCAACAGAGACAGTGAACCAGACTATCATCTTGTAAAACTTTTTCCTAAGTTTATAGTGGGATTACTCTTCCTTTCATCAGCATTGCTGAAATGAGCATTATGCTTCCAAACAAGTAACCTACTAATTTGCTGTACCAGTCCTTTGTAAACAAAGTCAGTTGAGGTATAACAATAATCAAATTGGCTTCAGAGTAGAATTAAATACATAGGAGCAATCAAACGTTGTACACTGTGGTGGAAATAAGCCCTCTAAAAGGTATCTGAAACAGCAAAACATTCAGCAGTGCTAAGTTCGCTTACATATCGAAGATGTAGTTGGACTCTATAAGCACATAACATTACATATAAACACTTTATCAAGAAAAAAAACATTAAAAAGCAAGGGATGCTATAAAAGACTTACAATAGTGTTAAAATAAACACAATTAATCTACTTAGGTTAGGCTTAGTGTAGAGCAGGAGAACCTCGGAATTTCAAAATAAAAACGCACTTATGAAACTTACCACCTTAATGCCAATATTGACAGTAACAAACAAACATCTACCTTTATGGTTTTCTCATTTAACACTCCAGAATTCCCTTCTAAACTAAAATATCCAAACCTAGAGACTGTAAAACCCTGTGTTTATTATTGACCACCGCTGAGACGGCATCAAACGGCACCCCTTCCTAAAAACCACCAAGCTCACGAGAGCAACGAAGCTAAGCAGCACCC
Organism: Struthio camelus; assembly: GCF_040807025.1. Lineage (NCBI taxonomy): Eukaryota > Metazoa > Chordata > Aves > Struthioniformes > Struthionidae > Struthio > Struthio camelus. The sequence continues at coordinate 18,887,931 of NC_090951.1, read as the reverse complement.
GGCACCAGAAAGTTAGCTTTTTAACCGCAGCCGGCAACTCGAACGAGCCCTCGGGGCACCGGCTGCTTAATCCCCGTGTTCGGGCCTCAAAATCCCTCCAGGCAGGTGGGCCTCCTTCAGAGGCGAGCCGCGCTTAAACCAGAGCGATTTTAAAATTACCGGCGGCGGGGGAGGGGAAGGGCCGTAAGGTTGGGTCGCGCCCTGCCGACACCGGCCTGCGGAGGGGCGGCGGCGGCGGCGGCTCTGAGGGCTGAGGCGGCCGTTAGCTCGCGCGCGCGGGCCGGGGCGGCCGTTGCTCGCGCGCGCGAGCAACGGCCGCCCCGGCCCACGCGCGCGAGCTAACGGCCGGCCCACGCGCGCGCCAGCAAGGCGGGTAGCTCGGTGGCTTGCGCTGCTTCCGTTGAACGATAAAACTTCACGGCAACCTGGGGGAGTTCCCCCCCAACCCTGCCACGGGGGCTGCCCCTGCGGCACCGCCGGAGCCCGCCTCGCCAGAGCGCCGCGCCGCAGGGCAGAGGGCTCGCCCCGCGCACCCCCCCCCCCTCTCCCCCACCCCGGCAGGGCTGCAGGAAGCAAAGAGGAGGCTACCTTCATTTCTTTCTCCCGCTCCTCTGCTCGCCTCTTCATGGCGCCAGAGCGGAGCGCGGCGGGGACCGTCCTGCCTCCGCCGCTCCGAGCGGCTCCCGCCGGTGCCGGGCTGACACCCAGCTTCTGGGACGACTACAACTCCCGGCGCGCAGCGCGGCGCGGAAGCAGGAAGCCAGCGGCCAGGACGCCTTGTAGTCCTGAGCCCGGCGCGGCGGCGGCCCTGCCGCCGCTCCGAGAACTACAACTCCCAGCAGGCAGCGGCGTCCCCCCCCGGTGGCCCGGAAGTGAAAGGGCTTGCGTAGCAACAGAAACGGTTGCTAACGGAGAAACTGAGAGGCGGCGCAGGGCTGGCGGGGACCTGTGAGTATGGGGGAAGCTTCTCCCCCTGTGAGGCGCGGGCTGGGGGGGGGGGGGGACGGAGGGATGCTGGAGCTGCGCAGGGGGGTGTGATGGCGGTGGCGGCGTCGCCCAGCGCGGGAAGCAGAGCCGCTGAGGAGCGGGCGCCAGCCCGGGCCGCCCCGCTCCCGCCTCCCGCCCGGCCCGCGCCGCCTCCGGGCGGTTGTTGGGGCTCGCCGGGACCCCTCGCTCGCAGCCTGGCGCCCGGGGCTCGTCCCTCTTGTGAAGGGGATGGAGGGGGGAAAGAAAAGACAAAAAGTGAGGTGTTTATTCCCCGAAAAAGTAGTCCTGTAGCCCTCCGCGGTTCTGGCCTGCGCTAGGGCTGTAGAGCCGCTGTTGGCTTCAGCGGGAGTTGCGCGGCCGCGGCCGAGGGCGGGGAGCGCAGCCCCGCAGCAGAGGCTCCCCCTCACGCAGCGAGTGTCGGCTCTCCTGCCGGCCCCTCCAGGCTTGTAAGTTATCGCCAGGCCTGATGGAGCTGAACAAAATTTGGAAAGCGCTTGTGAAATATGTTGAAGGCTAACCACAGTTGTTTTTATTTTTCTTCGTTGAAATAGGACTTATAGGTCTGGGAAATGTTTCCTTTCTCAGACCGCAGCAGAATGTGATGATCTAGTTTCCTAATATTTTCTGTATCTTCTTTTTTTTTTTTTGCTTCCCTTTATTTCTCCCCACCTCCCAAAAAAACTCACAGCACTCAAACACATGATGTTTGAAAGATGATATATACATATGTCTTCTCCTAACAAGTAATAAATGAGATTATTTTAGATGACAAGCCCAGTAGAGTGCAAACACTTATCTTTAAGGAGCTGATAAAAGAAGAACGTAGGCTGGAAGTACTTCATGATAGGCTAAAAGAGATGGGTGGTCTGTCTCCCTCCCTCCCCCCTTGCTTTTCTTCTCTACCAGAGAGGCAGGGTCAGTTTTTAGGTTAAAAAAAAATCACCTCAGCCATGGCCAGAGCTCAAGAATTTCTAAATTCATTTTGAGACAATTAAGTAAGTGTCCTTTTTTTAAAGACCATTAATTTTTAAGATTTCAGCAGAAAACATCCTTTCTACCCCCACTAGCTGAAAACTTCAGGGAATTTAAGTCATCCCCCCTCAGTTTTGCCAAATTGAAATATCAGCATGGAAATATGCTTCTGTGAATCTTAGAAGAATATGGGCCTAAAGCATGAGTTGTGATATTTAAGTATTCATGCTCTATCTGGTGTTGCATATCGCTCCACACTTATATGCAACTTTCTGTAGTAATTTGTCAGAAACCGATGATGAGAGCAGCAATCTTGTAAATAGTGTTGTGTGTAAGAAAGTTTCTGTTTCTGTAACTTCAATCGCTGTATCTAAAACATTTTTTTTTTGTGCCAAAGCTGAAAAATCCTTATAGGTTAATCCCACAGATAAGGAAAAAAATTCTCTGTTTGTATACAAAGTTTTTTTTCTTAGTTTTTAGGAATTAAAAAGTGTTAAAGTGACCGTAGGATAATCTTTTTTGGGAATAAAAAATGGTTTAAGTTGCTGAGGCTCTGCATGACATGTGAGTCTGTCCAATTGCAGATGCAGAATACATCTCTCTTTTGCTTTATAGTGCTTGTATTTTAGGAAACGCTGGACTCTTAAGTACAAGTGCTTTTGTAGTGGCTTTGTGACGTATTTTTATCAGATTTAATCACTTTGGAAGTGCTTTCCAAAAAAATATTTTGAAACTCTATAGAGAAATCTTGTATGCTTTTAGAAAAAATGCTGAAACCATTGACTGCAAGGAAAGTAAATTTGTTTACATATTTGTGATTGAGACCAAGTTAATATTTAACAAATAACTAGCACATGTAACACATGATTTGCTGTTTGAAATGTCCTCTTTCAGAGAAGAAGTATAAATAATGATTATTAGTGGTTATTAAAGATGTAGGTAATTCTTAAGACATTAATGAGATAGAAAGGATGCCGAGCCAACTTCTAAATCTGTAATTATATTTTGCCTCCTTAAAACCAGGATGTAGGTTTGCACAACTAACACATACCTCTCTATCCTTCTGCTATTTCCATTAAAAGTACTCTTTTTGTTAAGACAGAAACTCCTCCTTTCCCCGCTAGGACAGAAAAAAAGCATTTATTTCCATCACTTTGTAGTGAAAATGTGGCAACCAACTAACTCTTCCTTCTACTTTTGAAATTTCACCTCTCTAAGCTTTCTGGACTTCAGAGTTGTATCAGCTTTACTTTGTCCCTCTGAAATTTGTATGTGTTGCTTATTTACTAGTTATGCCATGTTACCAGTAGAATTGGCTTTCGTGTACAGCACTGCTATGCCTGTTTGCTACCAGCATGAATATATCTGTTTCCGTTGCTGCTGGTAGTGGTTTATTACTGGCAAGGTTTTTTGCTTATTTGAGGGGCAAATGTGTGCTGTTTTTTTTTTTCTTTAATTAATGGAGTTTTTCACACGGAAAACAACAGGCAGACACGTTTGTAACAAAGATTCTTTGGCAGGTGGCAAACAGTAGAAAACAGCGATGTCTGCCTGTGCCTGTTACTGTGCTAGAATGTTTGAACCTTGATTTTAGACTACTAACATTGAGGAAACAGTCATGCTGACTAAATATTTATTTAGCTCTTGACCTCTCTGAAAGCGTGAAAAAAAACTTATCATTTATTCCTTGCTAAAACCAGACAATCACTTACATCCTAGAAAGGCATATATAATGACAGCATCTTCTCCTTGCTGCTATCATGAACCAAATTTGGACTGATCCGCTGTGGTTTCAGGTTTCTGTTTCACTTTAATCTCTGTAGTGATACTGATACAGTGATATGTAATAATAACCATGATAGAGAACCTACAGATAATCAAAGTCAATGACTGCAGATAGCACTAATTTAACAAATAATAAGTTTTAAGGGATTCCTACAAATCACAAAAAGAGCTGAGAACACTGAGGAGCTGGATTCTGGTTGACATGTAACTATCACTAAAATCATTTCATCGGTTAAAATGAACACATGGCATGAACCTCAACATCAAGAAGTATTTTTCACCATTTCTGTGACTGACAACACCAAAACTATAACACTGATGTGCACCTACACATGTAAATCCTGTCAGACACTTCAACAAGGATGACATGGAAATATTTAATCCACACATACGAAAAGTGTGTTCAGGTTGTTTTAAACGATGAAAGCTAGAAATAATACTCTATCTTAAATATTAACTATGAAAAAACAAAAGATCAAAAGCAAGATTGTCTTGATTAGTGCTTTGAATGATTCCATAATTTGTGTTACAAGGACCTAAATGTTTTTGAAGAACGTAATAATGTGACTCTGCTTGCAGGGCTGGACTCAGGCGTCTAAGAGCTTCTTTTTAAGACTACTTTTGCAATTTTTTTCTTACAGTGGTAGTACTTGAAGAGAACTGTGTGTATGAATTTGAGTAGCAGAATTTGTGCTGTTTAAGTTTTGTTGAAAACTCAGTTTCCATTTATCCTTCTTCTTCCTTTTGGACAAAGTCATAAGGAGACTTGCTTCTGGTAGACAATTTTACTGGCAGAAGAGGAGCATATCTTTAGCTGCGGTTTTGGTTGTGATACAATTAAAAGATATTTCACAGAATGACTATGGATTATACTGTGGCAATTTTGTCCTCTGATACTGGTCTTCAAACAGTAACGCTAATTTCCTGGTATTTCCTAGATGTTTCTGGATTCACTAAGGGTTTACGTTTCATCTGAAGAGAGAGTGTAACATCAGGAAAAAAGACTGTGAGGATTTCATGTCTTTTTCTTTATGTTACTTCAGACTTAATTGAATTTGTAGCCAACATCATTATTTTTGCACTGAAAAAGAAGAAAGAAACAGCAGTTGTTACCAAATATCTTCATGTATTACATTGAAACAAAAGTACTACTTTCTTGCACTAATACTTTTCTAATCTCACTTTGTCATCCAGCTAAGCTTTCTTTTGCCTCAAGAAAGAAATGTATTCTGATTTATGAGAGAATTGTTCGTGGGAAAGCTTCTGTCACAAATCACAAAAAGAGATTTGTCATATCACAGTGATTGAAAGAAGACTAAGAGAGAACTCGGAAGCACTGAAATGATGTCATAATCGCCAACAACTCCTTTTCTCTTGCGCTATTCCGAGTGTGGAACGTGGCGTTCCTAGTCTGCCAGATGACACCTTAAACTTTGTCCTGAAAAGAAAAGCATCCAGCAAACAAAACAACCATAGTTCCCCCGTGCACTTAGACATATGGAATTAGCCCAAAGATTGCTGAAGACAATGAAACTCAGAACTTGAAAAAGCTTAATCTGCACACATTGAAAAGGTGGGGAGGGGGGGCAAAAAAAATAGAGCTGTTATATAGGAAGGAAATCGTATTTTGTGCAATGGTAAAAACTGGCCTAATATTAAACCTCAAAGTTTAGATTGTCCCCTGAGTTATATATATGAGGTAGAATTATTTATAGTAACGTACAAGTGTGTCATTTCAGTGAATCTGTCATTACTTTTTCCTTCATTATATAGAATGTAATTATAGTTCATTCTACTGAGCAATTTAAGTTACAGATGGAGAAGAATTTTATTTGAATTTTATTATCCACAGATAAGCAATGTCTGCTCCAGCTGACGAAACTGCAGGAGACCTGCCTGTGAGGGATGTAGGTCTAAGTCTAGCTGGAATTGGAGGATTACAAGGTTTGTACCAGCTGCTATTTATTACAGTTACAGACTTTGATCAGTGGCTTCTTTAGTTTCTTTCTAAAAATGTTTCTGACGTTCACACTCACAAAATTAAGTTCAAATAACATTAAGAATCTGGGTTAAATTCTGGAAGATAAAAGGCACTGTGACCCATTCTCTGTTCGTGTTGCTGTAAAAGGGGCACTGCTGCAACATGCTAAAATCTGCAAATCTCATTAAGCCTGCATCTTAAAAAAAAAAAAAAAAAAGGTTAAAAAAAAATTAAAAAGGCTTTTTTTTTTTTTTTTGGCTGAATTGAGGGTAAGACCAGCCTATTTAACAAAACATGAACCAAAAGTACTGTGCAGTTCTGACATGTTACAAAGTTGGTGTTAAAATGGAATCTCTGGGCTCAGTCTTGTATCTGAGTGAATTTACAGAATTATGAGTTAATCTGTTAGAGCTTCATGAGGGTGTGTTTACAGCTAAGAAAGAATCCCTTTGGTAGTTGTAATCTTATTTTTTAAATAATGTGTTTGACAGTACCATGTCAATTGCTAAACTATTTCTCTTCTTTTGTCTAGTAGATAACCAGTTTGCTATGTCATTTGAATCACTTATTTTTTTTAATGTGTAGGAGGGAGGAAAAAAAGGTGGTTAATATAGCTACAATATAGCTTAAAAAAAACCCAACAAACTCATGCAAGTGTAAAATATGAAACTGCTTGAAAACTTCCAATCTCTTTTAAATTTAATATTTCAAAATTAGTTATTTTGGGTTACATGCTGTTGGATATATTGAAGGTAATTTAAAGTGGTCTCGGTTTGGGTAGAGCCATCAACTACACAGAATGTAAAAGCTCGACAAGCTGTGTCACGGGTCAGTCGCGAGGAGTTGGAAGACAGATTCCTTCGTTTACATGATGAGAACATCATACTCAAACAGCATGCAAATAAGCAAGAGGATAAAATTAAAAGGTATGGGTTTTAATGTTCTTTGTTTCGTTTTTAGTTTTAGCTCAAAATAACATTTTTGCTATGTAAAGCATTAATTATCAAGAAATTAAAAATCATGCTGATTTCTCTGAGAGTACTTTTTAAAGTGGTCTCTCAAAGCCTTAGTATTTTCCACATGCCCTGTAAGACAACTGAGGCTTCACATAGTAAATTCCACAATGGGACCTTATTCTGTGCAGCTATTTTCTGCTCAAAAATGGGAAATTATACTACCTTATTAGGTCATATAGTCAAACTAACATAGGGCTTGGAGACTGAAGAGGAGTTAAGCAAAAGACAAGAGATTTCCTGTGGTGATTGAAACTGTTTACATTTTAAACAAATATTGACTAAAAGATAAGGTGTATATGAAACCACAGCAAGGGATGATAAAATTTAGGAATATAAAAGAGAATACTATCAGAACCAGTAGGGTTTGTTGGGATTTCAAAAGCAAATATGTGAATTTAAAGAATGTAGATGTTTCCTCTGTATTACTTGCATTATTTTAACTTTGTTAATTTGTGTTATGATGGAGAAAACAACAGCCTCAGGCCTCAAGTTTTGACTGAATACTTCTTAATTAAAAATTTAATTAAATAAATCAGTTTCATTATTTTCTTAAGATACTTTATATTAGTCCATTAGAAATGCAGGAGTTTAAAACAAACCTCTTTAACTTTTAACTGCCATCTTACTATTTTTTTTGTTTTTGTTTTTAAAACTGTTATGGTTTCTGGTCTATGTCTTCGCACGGACTTTGAGCAAGTAATGTAGAAGCATGGACTGTTTCTCTCTTCGTGTACCTTTTTTTCTATACCAAAATTGCTTAGTCTTGTTCATGAGTGAGAATTCTCAAGTGTGTAGAGAAACTGATGTATGAACTACTTCTACCATGTCATTACAGATAAAAAAGAACAAACTCTGGGTTATTTTGGGGAGAGACGAAGATGAGATTTGCTGTCAAATGAGGCCTATGATATTCATTAGCTGATGGAAAAATATTTGACTAGGAAAATTAGTGGACAATATACTTTTTTTAAAATTAATTATTTAACAGCTGGGCACAAGGAGAGCTGTACATTATGATCAGCAAGCTATCCATAAATTACATGATCCACCTTTATTCTGATTGGGAGTATCCATACCTCTAGCAAAATTAGAAGATAGTATGTGTTTTGAGTCATTTATTTTTTTCAGCAGTAACAAAAATCATTCCTTGCAATTGATTTTGTGTTGATTTCTGGTTGTCTCTATGGCATGTGATATAGTTTTATGGTAGGTGATATTTAGAGTCCCATATAGTGAGATATAAATCTATAACTATTTGCCACTTTGGAGCCGGTTACCTTGGGGTTCTTAGCTTATGCTATATGGGTACAAATTAAAACAGGCACTCTGGGAGTTGAAGAGGCCACAGAAGCCTAATTTATCATCAGCAGTTTAATCCTATTTTCAAAATGGCCAGTACAAGATTTTCCTACTTTTCTTGTCCCTCTTTTTCCCCCATAAAAGTTGGCCAGAGTCTAGATTTGTATCATCCTGTTAATCCAAAATATCTTTAGCAGTATGGTCAACTCTGCTTTGTTCAGCATAATAAATAACTTTACTGACGAAGCCCACGTAGTATGGGAAGCAAAGCATACCCCAAACATACACAAGTAACCTAGGACTCTTTGGGCATATTAACTCCAGCTTAGTGCTGTGCTGGCAAATGCAATCTGGATTCTGCATATTCCAGGAGGGCTCATTAATGCAAAAACGGTGTGACACTGTATTCAAATTGGATTGTACCTAAGCTAATAAACTTTGCTGAATCCAAGTTAGATTTTGGTTGGAAGCCAACCAATTCCTGAAAGGGCATATGAAGACACTTCCCCTGTGGATAAGAGTATTTCATACTTTTCTAAAGCCCAAAACATTCTTCCTGTTGAATTAGGATTGAGTGAGTCAGAGTCAAATTGACCAGCCTGACATAATTGCCATCTTTTCTATCAGGCTATGGTCAGATACAAGATTGCAGAACGGGTAGGTTGCTTGCTCATTCCATTTCTGCTAAATGAAAAAAGGATTGCTTGGCTTTACGTAATACATTCATCATCCATTTAGATAAAATTACACAGAATATACAAATTGATATTTAAAGGCACAGAAAGTATAAAATTCTCAATATAATGTTTGTCTAGATCAACAGAGAAAAATCTTAACTCCTTAAGCTAAATTTTCTTCCCATCATCCCTCATGTGAAAAACTTGGTAACTAAAAGTTTGGAATGATTTTGCAGTAGAAATACATTCAAAAAACAAACAAACAAAAAACCTGCTTATAGGCAAGTAACATTCTGTGACATGCTAAAGTTATTACAGGTTTTTTTTATTTCACTTTTGTTCTTTTAAGTAGAAGCTTCTGTCCACAACTATACAAAAATAAAACAAGCCCCTTAAACAAATGAAGTGTGTCCCTATTTTCAGTCTTCTGTCTGGGCCTGCAAAGAACAGATTTCCTGTAAACTAGATACAGGTCTAGAAGATGTGCGACCAATTTTGTAAAATCTTGAACTTGTCTCTCTCATCAAAGCCACCTTTTCTTTCTTTATATGCCAAGTTTTTTCCATTCACTGCTGGGCATGTTTTCTGTTCTTGTATATTACATCACCCCCATGTGCCCTCTCTGCCTTTTGTTCTAGCTTACCAATGTTTATCAAAACTAAAGGAAATCAAAGGTACAACTCTTGAGATGCCAAAAGCAAAATTTGTATCCTTTTAAAGATAGATGAAAACCATACCGCCTGTATCTAATTACATTCTACAACTAACCGTTACTTTTCTGAAGCACATTGGTGCTATTTACCAGAATAAAATTTAGTATGGTAATGTGAACTATCAAGTATCTCTTTCCTGAGTAACTTTTTGAATATCCCCACCAATACATTTTAGGAATTTTAGAACTGGAATATATATTTAAATCCTAAAATACTGGAAATGATATATCATTGGAATGTTGTATATTAGCATTCTTTCAATAGTTGAATGTTTTGTGGAACTGTAGCTTTTACAGTTTGCCCCACCACATCCCAAATCTGTAACTTTACTTAACAGCATGCAGAGGTTCCTATATAAGGTCATGCATTAAAAATTACATTTAAGGAGCATATGGAGTAAATATGTGTTCTCCCTTTACTAACCTTAAATGATAAGCCTTAGGAAACTGTTATTTGTCAGTGCTATAAAGCAGATTGCTGCACAGTGGTTTCAATTATCTTCAAAGAGTTCTTCACAGGCAGTAATAGTTATATCAAAACCTGAAATTTATTATTCAGGTTCTTTGCTGAAGTCTTCACAGCGATTATGTTCCTTTCAACAGAATGCTTTTTATGCTGACTTTTCACATTCTTTTTCATCTTTTTTATTATTTTCTCCAGAATGGCCACCAAGTTAATACGGCTTGTTAATGACAAAAAAAAATCTGAGCAGGTTGGTGGCGGCCCCAAGCGGCTGGGTCAGGCTGTGGAGCTGGAAGAAATGATTGAGCATTTGCAAGAGAAAGTTCGTGAGCTTGAGAAACAAAATGAGAGCCTCCACAACAAACTTATTTCAACCAAACAGCAGCTCCAGATTCAAGGCCATAGGCCTAGTCCATACAGCTATGTTCAGTCTCGTATTAACACTGGTCTCAAAAAAGTGGGTGATATTGCTGGCATACAGGAGCATGCAAAGAAAGGTATAATTCACATTTATTAAAAATCATGTTTTATACAGATGCCACTATAATTATTGCTACTCTTTTTTGTTCATATACTTTTTTGGGCAATAGTACCATTAGGCAAAATAATCACTGTTCCCCCCCTTTTCTTGTATTTCTCTATTTATAGCAGTCAGGATAACTTGTTTGCATTGAAGTCCCTATTTTGAGAATCCATAGTGGTAGACATAAACATACAGATTTGAAATAAAATGGTTATCAAGCACATGTTCTAATAGTTAAAACTGTGGGACTTTCCTAGTATAAATTAAAATTTCTGTGACTGTTAAAGACTTATAAAAGAAGAAATATATGAAAAAGTTTAGCCTTAACATGTTGTAACAAAGTTTTACATCTGCAATTTGTTTGCACATGTTTTTCTTTTTTTAATTTCAAGGTTTGTTCTAGTCTCTTGATACATGTGTGCACAGCACTGCAGGCCTTTGAAAAATATATTGCATGTGTGGACTTTGGAAAGCAAATACCACAATGCAGCCATCTTTAATGATGCTTTTTATAGTCGAGGCTTACAACTTAAGGCATCCTCACTCAGTCCTTTATCTGTGATAGCTATGTTTGGAAATTACACTTTAAAACCTTTCTATTTTCATTAGAAGAACATTTGTAGAAGTAGGTGTACTTGGTTAACTTATGCACAGCAGAGATAATGTGTTAAAGCAAAAAAGCAGTCAGTGTTGGTCCTGATTCAAAACTTTGAGTCAGTGGAAGCATCTCATTAACTTCTATTAGTTTTGGATCAGGCTAATAGCCAGTTATGTTGTGTTTTTTTTCTCCATCTTCCTCTCCTGCCAGTCTTTATTCTAGTTTAATTATTCATCTAGCCAAAATAGAAATAATTCCAATATTTTTAGACAGTCAATGAAAAGCAATAGGCTCTACCACTTCACTCCTTTCACTTGAATATAGTGTAAAGTGTCAAATGTTAAGTATCCTTTTTTTAACGTTTTCTTATATCATAAATAAGGCAATTTTGTTCCCAAAATCGATTTTTGTGTGTGTTTGTTTTTTTAACAATGGTTGGGCCCATGCTGGCCAAGCCAGTGGTTCTCAAACTGGGGAGAATGTGGGGGCTAAAGAGGTAGCTGTCCACAGAAAGTCCAGTTCAGATAAACTGAGAGATTTCACAGAAGCTCTAGTTTGCTGATCGCATTTTTAAGCTCTTGGCCAAACTAGAAGGGATTCTGATAATTTGTTTGAGTGCTAAAACATGGCATGAATATGCAGTTTCTTGAACCTACTTTTTTAAAATTAGGACTATGGTTGGAAAATCTAGCAATGAACACTCAGAACTTGGAAACTGTACATTCTCTTCCAGAAATCAGAGAATATTTACTATGGTATTCATTTGCATAGGATGTCTTGCATGTTTCTTCAACCTGCCCTTTTGATTAATGATAAACCTACCAACAGTCTGGGTTTCAGTCTGTGTCCTACCTTTAAAGACTGCTGGACTCTAGGATTGTTCTGTGGAACCATAACAGTGAATTTCAAAATCTTTTTAGTGAAGATCAGAAATTTTTCAGAGCAGTTCTCCAAAGATCATGCGAGTGCCTGCAAAATTCAGGAGAACTTAGTTATCTCTTGGGTTTGAAGAGACAAGACAAATCTACAAACAAGAAATACGTTGTACTTCATCAGTTCTACATGTGGCAGGTCTACAAATTCTGTAGCCAGCCGGTCCAAGAGGCATGATCAAGTATGAGTGTTCATTAAGCGCTCACTGGTTTGTCTGATTATTTTCTTTATTAGGTAAGACCACCTAATATATATCACAGGATTTGAGCAAAAGTAAATAAAAAATATTTATTGTAGTTATTAACATAATTGCCAGTACCTTAAAATTACCTAAACATCAAAATAATTTCAAAATATGTTAAAAAAAAAAAAAAAGAATCAATTCAGTACGAATGCAAAGTAGGTAGTATATTGTCAGTCAGCTTACAAACTTGCTGGTGTTATTGTACCTTAAATATAAATGACTTAATTATAGAGATTGAAGGATGGCAGTCTTCATTCTATATTTGAAATTTAATACATAGTTTGGTCCCACCTCAACACTTCATTAATTTCTTCTTGCTGAAGAAAGAGAATAAGTAGAAATATATGTGGTGAAATGATTGCTTTAATGACTGTTAACAAACAGTTCTTCACTGAAATAATTTCTCACTGTTCTTCACCAGGGATTTAGTATATCTTTGAAGAACATTAGCAAATTATTTGTACTGTTGCTTAAAATTGGCTTTGTAGTTGCTTGTCTAGGTAAATGCCTCTCTCATGACTTTGTGAAGGAAGCGCAATCAGAGAAGTAATTACAAGTGCATATTCCTGTTCAATTACATTGCTGCTGTTAAATCTTTTCTTCCTTGATACCATCTCTGTTTTTTTTCTTTCAAAATAAAAAATTCTGAAGAAAAACATTTCAAGAACTGTTTTTAATGTCTCTCTTTAACAGTGCACACTGTGTTGCCCGTAGTTTAAATTGTACATGAGCTATGTGATAGGTATTCAGAACATCTCTTCCCATGTGTATTTGATTTAAAATATTTTTTATGTTGTCCGTATAGGATTCATAGACGTTTGTACTGTATAGGGATTATTGTCCTTCTGTTAAATACTTTTTCTTTACATTCAGCATCACAAAAATTTGTTCCTCTTTTCCTTGGTTTTAGGAATGAGATTTCAAGATTTGGAAGCGAGATCGCCTCACCTTATGCTTCCCAGATATGGGCTGAGTCTACTAGAGGATGCAAGGGCTGAAATAAGAAATTTGTATGATTTTCATATTTCTTAATTTCTGTCATTACAATTGTCAAAACTTGTGGTTTTCTTGAAGAAGAAACACATTTTCCAGAAATTACCGCTTTGGAAGAGAAAGTGAAGTTGTTGGATCTGGCACCAACTTCTATGATACCTGTAACCATGCACAAGTATTTTGTGACAAAGAAAACATAGGATCAGGAATTTAGAATGAAAAATGTAGGTACACAAGAATTTGACTGAAAGTTAAAATTGATCCTTAATGGCAAGACTTTTTTTTTTTTTAAACAAAAGTGGTAATTGCTAGAAACTGATGCTGCCTAGCCTGCTACTGGACAAAACTGACAAAAGCAGAAAGAATGATACCTACAAAATTATTACCAATGTAACTAATGAAATGACAGCCCTTGTAAGTGGTGACCATCTTGAATGTATTAGGCTGATGGATGAAGCCTCATTTTTAGAGAGTCAGTTTTTGTAGATATGTTGCAAAAGACAAAGTATAGGGTGGTAACACAGAATGACTTTGATTCACTTTTATAGACCAGCTTTTAACATGCAGTCCAATTGTACTTTATAACTGAACTTAAAGCTCAAAAAACTCTTAATAACATCTTTAGTGTAGAGACTGCACAAAAGCAGACAGGTATTATGTAGAGCCTGCTAAATAAAACCTAATGTAAAATTAAGCTTTGATTAGGATATTTTTTTTTCCAAAGTATATCAGAACCAATTACATTTCAAAATCTGGTTTTCTGAAAGCTACTTTCAATGTCTGCTTTTCTTTTAGTAAGTATTACCTAAATTCAGACTTATTGCAATATCTGAATATGCTAAATTTTTGAAAAAGGAGTAGGCTAAATATAAAAATATTTACATTAAAGTGCAATTATGTATATTTTAATTGAAGGTTTGTAAGCACAGATATTTTTGTGGGATTGTAAGAAATTATATAAATACTTTATATATAAATATTTTGTTTTATTTTAATAAATTCAAATATTTAAATATTTTCAATATAGTTTTCCCATGAATCATCTGAAACTAGTAGCCTTTTGTTATAGTGGGCAGCAGATGAAACTTCAGTATGAGAGAAATTGATTGTTTATCTCCTTCATTATCCTGACATTCCTATTCCTAACACCCTGTGGAAGTAGTTTTCATTAATATAAAGGAATTTGCCAATGTTTAACTTGTACAGTTGTTATCCTCTCTGAGTCTAACCCTTGCTGAACAGTTGCAATTTTTTTTATGACTTGTATTATACTTGTACATAGTTAATGAAAAAAAATCTGTAGTAACTTACAGTGATGAGCTTACAACAGCCTCTTTCTCCTATACCTGTGACTTCTGAAGACTTCTTGTACTTGCAGAGAGACTGTAATTGAGTCACAAAGGGAACAGATTGAGGAACTGGAACATGCCAGAGAGATGCTTGGGAATCAGCTAAGGAGGAAGGAAAAGGAAGTTGAAGAGTCTCTCTTACAGTTGAAAGACCGAGAAACAACAAGCCAAAGGTACTGTGAAAAATGGAAATCTTAATTAAAAGAGCTTTGTCGTAATGTTTATATTTAGCCTGGGTAGTTACTTATTCCTCTAAGCAATATTTGCTATATTAATTTTTTTCTATGAAATTAAGTCATAAAATGATTTACCAAATGGCCATGGAAAACTCTAATGAAGTAAGGAGTTTGGTGAGATAATACAATGATATGATGATTTTGTGCAAATAAACAAAAATTCCATTTTTGCCCTTTAAGAGAATTCAGTACCAGCTGATTCAGATTCAACTGAAGTTCACATTATTAAATTTTGATTGCTTATCAGTTCTTCAATATAACTTTAAGAAAATTTTAGATATAGGTACATATTGGATAGTTTAGTGTTCATTAACACCCTTTAATAATAGGGAGTATACAAATCGTAGAAAAATAATGGCCTTATAAGCATAGCTGTAAATTTTTGGAGGAACGTGGTGTAGTTTTACAGTGAAACAAATATTCTTGTAGAATGTGTTTCACAGTAAAGCCTCTATTAATTTAGTCACTTCTCTTTCTCTTTCTTTCTGCTTTCACTTATGCAAAAATATAGGCAAATTAGATAGCTTTGCTTATATTTTCCCTCTTTTGACCTCAGTACTTCTCTTCTTTCTATTATTCTGTCTTTAGATTTCTTTCTTTTTGTGTTCTTGCTTAATTTCTTGGCTCTGATTTTTCCCTTCTTGTTAGCTCATTCAATTTTTAGCAAGTTTTTAATCTTCCTACCAACCTTCCTAACACCTTAGAGCTTCACTTTTAATGTTTCCGTAGTTTTGTTTTCCCTGTCACTGAATGCTTTGCCTTTTTTCTTAAATTGTTGTCCCACATGCAAACTACTTCCCTATAACTTGCCTTTTGTGTTTAAAGACAGAATTCTTATAGAAAATATAAATCGTTTTTTAAGACCTTTTTTTGTCGTCTGTAATATTTAAAGATCGTAACTCCACTTAGCTTGGTACTTTGCTGTGTTTAAGCTGCACCTCTCACTTTTTAGAAAGAAATTTCTCTCCAATCACTTTCTTGATAATGTACCAGATTTCCAATTCAATAATACTGGGCTATTCTGAAGATCTTAATTTGCTTGAGATCTTCCTGTGGGTTTTCTCTTAGCCATGTGGCTCTTGAAACTGATTTATTGTGTTTACTGTAAGAGTTATGAGACAGCCACATTTGCAGCACAGATTTCTCTTGTTATCCTTTCTTATTCTTCTTCCTCAGACATTTTCAACCTGTTATTTTTCATTATATTAAGGATCTAATAGGGCCCAATCTTGCATTCCTTATTCGTTTGAAAATACGTTTAATTTCAATGAAAATTTTACTTGAGTGAGAAATAAATGGTCAGTTCTTTAACTGTCCTTCTAGGGAGGGGACCCCTTACTAGGTGTGTGAACATTCTCATGCACATCTATGGTGCTGTATGAATAATACACCATAATATGACTGTTAAATTATTCACTAAGTTTTAAGTCTCTCCTATTCGGAATGTCTTTAATAACATGTGGTTTAAGGAGATTTAAAAAGTTATAATAAATAATTTCTCAGTCTGTACATACAGGAGATTTCAATAATATTTCAAAGTAAAGATTTCTTCATTATTTGAAAATACTGTGATACAAATCTCGAAGACCTTTTGTGTTTCATTTTCTATCGATAGACACTGTTCTGTTACTACAGTAGCCAGAAACTGAATAAAACTCCTAAACTGGATGCCAACTATCCTATTTCTGTGAAATTTTTAAGTTTTATAGTAAAGATACATTTCAAAATTCAGCTAAAAATCCTTAAGTCAGTCTGCAAAAGTAATGCAGATCCTTACCTGCTAATGCTTATCAAATGACTCGTTCACAGTCCATGATTCTTAGCCTAAATTACTGTTTGTGAGTTCACATCTGAAATTCTGGAAGTATTTGTCTTATAATCTATTTCTTCTCTGAAACCTGATAAAAGATATGTAAAGTATCTAAGAGTTACGACGTCTGGGTAAAGACACTGGGGAGCTAGATGGAGAATGCCCACTAGTGCACAGCCAGAATAATGTGCATTCCATAATTTCTCCACTAAAATAGTTTTCAGAGTGCTGTTTATAGCCATATTTTCCAAGATATATTGTTAATGCTAAATGAACCAGAGCCAGAACTAGAGGAATTCAGTTCTTTCGGTTCTTCCCACATTCAACTATAGACATAGGGCACCTCTATGTATTATCCTCAAGAGATTTTCATTAATTTTTTCCTGACAATCATACAATTGTTATCAAGAACAGTATTTATTAGTTTTTTTACTAGACAAGTTGATTTATCACTCTAAGTGATTCTTTTTTTTTTTTTGTATCAGCAGAGAAAAAACTAGGGTACTGCTATGAGAAAAATCAGAAATTTAGGTTACTTGGTGAAAATTATCTTTTCGTTTTCTTTTTGAAGCCTATGTGTTTGAACGTTGGTACAACATTGCCAGTTTTTCCTTGTATTTAGTTAGAACAGACTTGGCTATCATCTAGTTACCTTGCTCTCCAAAGACAGTTAATCTGTTGAAATTATTTAAGAACTGTAAGGTTCTAAAGGACATAGTAAAAGTGCTTCCATCAGTTATTCACCTTGTATTGCCATTTTATCTCAGTTTGGTGCTGAGAGGTTGTTTTGAACCTTTAGGAAAGTTCTTTATTCTACTGCATGATGAAGTTCTTTGTGATTGAAATAACCCAAAGCATTTCCAAGGAGTGAAGCAGCCACAATTAATAATGGCTAATCCATTGGCTATAAGAGAGGGAGATACATCTTGAGTCCTGTAGTTACAGGACAAGAGATCCAGTAATATTTTAAAGCTAGCTTTGCTCCTCCAATGTTCTTGAGTGCAATTTCTGTATAACAGCACAAGAACTCTGCGTAACAGAATTCAGTTCGTCTGTAGTGTACACCTTGATGGTCGTTGTAACATCACCAGTCAGTGTTTTTCTCAGTATTTCATGAGAGGTTGTTTGTGGATGGTTCCAGAAACATATGATTCTGACTTTCAGATTATGTAGTGGAGAAACTTGGTTTGTAGGTTGTTAGATTGAAAGCATTCCTTAAGTAAAACATTAACTTCATTTAGTTTGATTGTTTTTACTTTGCAGAAGGTCAAAACCATAATAATTTCATGATTTGGTAATGTCTATGATGCTGAAGCGCTCAAGGTAAAACATGTAAATCCGGACAATCACATTTTGTGAGCAGCTAGCTTCAGATCATTTAATTGCTCTTGGTACTTTCCAAAAACATTTTTAAAATCACCTCAACATGCATTTGTGAAACAGGTATTTGGTATTTGCAGGTGCACGGTTTTTACTATAAATGTGTATTTGCAGGTTACTCTTGCATTCTTTTGTCATTTTTCTTATTGCAACATGACTTTGGAATAAGACCTATTAAATGTGTGGATTTTTTGGATAGGAGTATCATATCTAAAGTATTCCTGGCTTCTGTGTTTGCACTCCTAGATTAAAAGGTGCAACATGGTCGTCATAGTGCATCCATCGTCTAAAAGGGTCTGTGAAACCGCAATACATATATGACTTTGTTAAATCAGGTCTAATATGAACAAAGACTTATGTTTGCATTTTCGTATCTGATTTTCCATACTTAACATGTTTTCCTGAAGATTATGGATTTTTTTCATTGGTAGATAGCTCTTTAGCCAGGCAAATGAATATGCAATTTTATATCAGTATTTAAATAGGCTTTGAAACTTGCATTGGATTGTAGAGCTGTTGATAAACTAGCTCTACAATATAATAGCTGATACGATGTTAATAAGTTTGCATATTGCAGATACGCTGAGTTACAACATAGAGTGCTGCTATTAGAAGGTAAATAGCTTTTTTCTTTTTTTTTTCTTCCCTTAAGGAATAAGAGATAAAGGAAAGAACATACCATATGTCAATTTATAATCCTGCTACTCCCAAAGCATTGTAAAATGAGAAGAGTACTGCATATTGGTGTTCTGTCCTTTACTTCTCCTCTTGAGGGCCATCTGCATGGGTATCTGCGGCATTGGTGCAATAAGTATAGAAAACTATCGTTTTTTATTTTGCCAGGTAGATGGTAAGCGAACCTGAAAAGTACGGTGGTGGTTTTTTGTTTGGTTGTTTTTGGTTTTGTTTTCCCTGTCCTGAACATGAATAGGAGAAAGTTTGAGAGCAACTGGTCCAGTTGATATGGCAGTCAAGACTCTCTAAGAAATATGTGTTGACTGCAGTCTCAGTGTTTTATCCTTTTCCTGCTTATGTGGAAATAAAGACAAGATGCAAGGGATGTGGTTTAATTAGGCCTCAATTTTATTATCTTAGCCATCTGGGAATTACTGGCATAAATTTGTACAGTGCAGGTCATGATCCTTTCTTTAATCATTTCCGTCTGATGTAGGTTGCTGTCAGCCCCCCCCCATTCCCACACAGCTGGTCCCCAGCCTGTTACTGGGACCCCGTTATATTCTTTTAATCCAAATGATACAGGCCTGAAAAATAGATTGTTTCTTTGGTGTACTTTAGACATTAACCTCAAACATAAGGATTATGTTTTCTAAGGAGTCACTTTCTCCTAACTCCATTTCCAATTTCACACTCTTTAATCCAGCTTTAAAATGAGGTTTAGACTGGAAGGATATGTCTACACTTGTGGCAGAAGGCCATCAAGAGCTAAATCAGTATGTCCATCAGTTCAAGGTACAGTCTCAGAAAGGAACTCTAGGGTCTGTTTTTCTTTTGCTCCAGGTCTACCTCCACCTCTTGGGGTTCTGAGGCTGAGTTTTTGGCTTTGTTGGCAATAATAATTGAACGGACTATCTTAGTATAGTGTTATTCTTACAAGTTTTTTTGTTATTCTTTGAGCAAAATATTCCCTATATAAGAGAAGGATGACCTGGACTTTATTTGAAACCTGTATATAGCCCCTATTTTTAATCTACATCAGAATACCCGGGAAGATGTTCTGGGAACAGAATACGTCAGCTATGTGGGAGGGAGAAAGTTGTGTAGATAATCAGTTTTGTCATGGCCATAACCTGTTCCACTGTTTTGTGACTGCCTTTATGGAAAACCGAAGGGATCTTCTTCAAATAACTTCGCTTTGTCCATGAAATCTGAAATGAATCTGCCATCTGTTCTTCAATGGCATGTTAGTTATCATGTGTCTGGGTGCATCAGCCATTTATTAGGCGTACTTTATTTAAAAAATACAAGCAAAACAAAACAACCTCTGAAAATACTGTAAAAGTATTTTAAAGAACAATTTGGTTCCTCTGGCCTATGATGAGAGCTGAGATTGTGATCAGTGCAATGCACTAATAAATGAATAGCACATGCTTTTGTTATCTAGAATATCCATGAGATAAATAGTGTTATAATGGTCAGGATTGAACTGAATCCCCACAAATAGTATTTTTGCACTTCTGAATTTGAATGATTGACTTGGTAATATCAGTACCAAAAACCTATTTAAATCAAATGGTGTTTCATTCACTGTTGAAAAAATAGTTAATGTTGATAGTCAGGAGCCATGGGGTTTACATCTGTACATCATAAATTTCACTATCATCTGCTCCTTTTTCTACTTAAAAAGAATATAAAGCCTCCTGCTTTAAAAAGAGAAGAAAAAAAAGAAAAAGACAAAGCCTTTGAAGGCATCAGTGCCTTTTGTTTGATGTGTGGAAAAAGATTAAAAAAAACGTGCCACTACATTAGCTTTTAAATAGCTAGCATGAGACACTCTTGCTGTCTTTACTTACCACAACTTGAATTTATGTAGATAACATGTTTTAGACACATGATTGTTTTTACATTATGTTAGGCCTGTTCTTGGGGACGATCCCGGGTTTGTGAGTATGTTTATCTTCTGTGTAAGGACAATTAACTGGTCAATGCCAAAACACGGTGGGCTTTGATATTTTAAAGAATAAAAGAAAAGTATTTCACGTTCTCAGCTGTTTTACAGATGTGTAAGCTTTGTAGTCCATTTGCTTGCTCCAGCAGGGCATTGTGACTGTTCTTCCGATATATGTCTAAAATAAATAAGTATTGGAAGAGAAGTGACCTCCTTCAAACACTAAAGATGTTATTCTGACTTTATCACGTTTTGTATTAATAAATACAAACTTTCTCTTCCTGAACTTTTAGAGACTACAAAAAGTAATGGGGTCTACTTTCACTATTTGAAGAAGGAAAAAACTTCTGAAATAAATATTTGTTTAAATTGCAACTAATTTTAAAGATCTTTTCACAACAATGCATTCTCAATTTAATCTTATAACATAATTGTAACCGTATAAAACTTCTACATACATATGAAGTGATGTTTGCGTAGTTAAAGACACACCTGCTTGTTTGAATGTCACTCTTAAGATGTTATCAGTGTAAATTGCCGAATCACTTTTAGAACTATTTGGTCGTTTTAAAATGTAAGACAAAACTCTGTAAAGTGGTAATCTGCTGGCACCAAATACTTTGGAGAGGTGACAGGGAAGTGACTGGGAAAAAATATCATCTTTCTAAGTATAGGACATGTCTCTCTTCCTGCAATAGGTACTTCGATGCTATAAACAAACATGTCTATTGATTGACGCTGCCATGTCATCATGCAGTAGAATGTTGAGTTACTTAAATTCTGCAATGTGGATTATAGAAGAAGAAATTCAGTTGGCTATTGCACACTACATCTGCTCCTGAGCGTATTGTAGAAAGCTGATTTGCAAGTGATTTCAACTTTTCAAGACAAAACTAATAAGAGAATTAATTTTGCATCTTAACGCTCACCATGCATTTCTTTAATACAATTTTGAAGGTTAAACATTCGTGACAATGTGGAAATGATCAAGGTCCATAAACAGCTGGTTGAGAAAAGCAGTGCTCTATCAGCAATGGAAGGAAAATTTCTCCAGCTTCAAGAGGTAATTACAATTTGGTCGGTACGTTGCACTACTCTCGCCACATGAGCGTGTGTAAAAGGAAAACAAATATACATAGTTTCTGCTTTTAAGTCAATTTGAATATGTGAAAATAAATAATACACTGCTCCCAAACTACCTCAAATGCCTAGGGTTTTAGTAGTCTTAAAATTAATTTTTTTCAGAAGCATCTAGCAGGTTTTGAAGATTGCATTTGTCTGCCAGGCTGTGTCAGACAGATTTTTTTGTTGTAGAAAGACCTCAGTTTTCTGGACGTCAGAAGAGATGCTTGACCCTTTACAAAGAGGATTTTGACTTAAACATACTGATCTACTAAACAAGGGGGACCAGAACCAATCTTTCATAAAGGGAGGAGAGCTGGCTCTGTAGAGTTCTGAGGTTAGGACTTGTATTCATAATTTCACTGAAGTTATTTTAGACAATTACTCTCAGTAATGGATTTTCTTGATCAAAAGAGCAAATTATGAAAATATCAGTGAATATGCAGTTGCATGGTAGATTTCATATGGGTTTTAGTGATATAGCACTTTTCTGCCTCTTCCCATATATACTTGGAGAACAGTGTATGCATCCAGAGAGGCAAGATGAAGATAACTTAGAAACGGGACAGTTTCAGAAGAAAAAATCCTATGTGCAATTGAGCTGTATAGCCTCCAGTCTTGTGAGGTGGTAGCGCTAGCTATCCTTGTTATTTGCAAGATGTGTGATTATTCATTGTATTTGAGAGAACATTTAATTCCCTGTAAGCAAAAAAAATTTTTTCTCCAAAAAGAAAACTTATTTTTACAGTGTTTCTTTGTTTAATTTTTTTGTCTTATACATGCATCTGCAATTCCTTTGTACTTGACATTCAAGGAAAAAATAGGATTCAAAACAGGAAAATTACAGAAATGAAAGTGACGTTTTAAAAGTTTAAGCCAAGTAAACTTTTAATAGAAAATGCAGAGTTATCAGTATATAATACAGAGTTTAATATATAAGACTAAATAAGCAGCAGTGCAGTTGTATTTCCGTAGTAGGATTTTGTAAATGTTTTAAACCCATAGAACAAAAACAGTGCTTGATGCACTGCCAAAATCTTGAGGCAGAAATATCACAACAATTAAGGTCTTCTCATTAGTTATGTATCTGTTTATTTAAAAGTACTGCATGGATCCTATCCTTGTACTCCCTGCTGTCCAGGAAGAACTCAGGAGAGTTGTTTGTCATCCTTCCTTAGCCCTCTGGGATTGGAGGCTGCCAAAGTGTACCTTTCTCTTTATTGTACTTTAGCCTCCTATTTTCAACCTTCTGCCCCTCAGTTGATTCTATGGGCTCTTCCCTTGGTATTTTTTCTTGGAACACTCTTATTGCTGCTGTCATCTTCTTGCTGCTTTAGCACTCTAAACAAGCCTTTTGCCATAAGATTTTTGTTCCGTTCCTTTTTTGCTGTGTCTTTCTCCTGCTGCTTTTTGCTTTACTCTGCTTTTTTCCCAGTCTAATACCTATATCTTCTGTGCCAAATCAGCTCTTCTGTTAGTAGCTCTAATTTAATTTCATGCATGGGGTGAACTATGTAGAATGTAAATTCTAGAGGAGACAGGTTTCACATGGCTTTCTATGTTGTTAAATAGAAAATGATACATAAACTGTTCCATTCTAAATCATATGTGACTTTTTGGTAATTTACAGCAAACGTCAAGTTCTTATGCCTCTCTCTTGGCCGCAGCTGAATAGAAGCACATGCGTAGAATTCAAACTGGTATTTTAAGACATTGATTCTAATATACACAGTCAGAGCTGGATTTTTCAAAAGGATGAGTGTTTTCTGTCTTTTTGTATTTTTTACAAGATAATAGATACAATGATGTTCCCATTTGCAGTTAAATGTGTTTGAAACACGTATCTACTAAATTTGCCAAATGTATCTAGCTAAATGTAACTAACTGTAAAATCAGAAGTTTCTAGTTTAAATGGCAAGTAAAGTACTTCAAAACAGAGCACTATTTATTATTTCTGTATGTTTATCTTGATGGTTTCCATGAGTATTGAGTTCATTAATTAGCATTTACTTTCAGCTTCTGTCAGTGGAAAGGCATGCACTACCTGGATATTTTCCCTTTGAACTTGAGCCAGCCCAGCAGTTGTGAAACCACAGGAAGATAAGAGCCTACAATCCTGCTCCATTTAATGCTATTTAAGTTGAGCTCAGTACCAAACATTTATAGGATGGCTTTGTTATTAAAGAATTATTATGTAGCCAGTTGAATTAAGGAGTTGTGCAATCTACCTAGAAGAACAAAGGACCTTGAAAACTATTTTGATTATACATGTGATGTGAATGCTTTACTTATATATCTTAATTACAGAATGGAAATTTAGGACTTCCTGAACTGTATTATGAAATATGCTAAACTTGTACAACTACAGTTTTAAATACTATAGAGTTAATTCTAATCTTGAACAATTAGTACAACTATTGATTTCAGAAATATAATTGAGAAATACAATTGAGAGTATGGCATTTTTGCAATTCTTCTAGAAGCTATACCTCCATTCTCTTAAGAGAGTTACTGTTACTTGACAACAATATTGAGGCATGTTTCCCAAAGGAGCAAAATCCCAGACTAGAAACCTTAAACTAAAATCATCAATCCAGCTGTTGCCAAGACCTGAATCTTGGAATATTTCTAGAGAGAACAGGATAGAAAACAATTCAGGCGTGATGGAAAAAAATGCTAACAGAATAGTCAAACATAGAAAAATATCCAGGAAAAGAGCATATCTGGAAAAAACAATGAAGGTAGTGTCTTGTTAATAAGGAAAGTTAATCTGACACGATGAAGAGAGAAGTAGAGACACTGAAGGATTAGAATGAAGTTGAAGTGAGGAGATTTTTCAGGAAGATGTTAGTAGAGGTTCCGAGAGGATGTTTCTGTAGAATAAAAAGATTGTAGCCTGACTGAGGGAGATTTGGGATCAGTTTGAAGGTGAAATCAAGATTTTGAGTGTAGTTTTTGTTTCCAAGTATGTTAGAAATTAAGGAAAGAAAAAAGGGTAAAATGGTCCATGAATGGCAAATTTGCCAAAGATTTTTTGCCTTATATATATTTAGTGGGTGGAAGTGATGCAAGTTATTGGAAAGGGAAAAGAACTTAAGAAAAATTTCAAGGTGAGAGGTGGGGTAGAAAAGCTGAGTTCACTTGAGCAGTCTTTGGAAGAGTTAGAGTCTGCAAGGTTTGTGATTTTGAGGAAGAAGGAAAGAAATTTGGAGAGACATGTAAAGAAGTAAAAAAGACTGATTTTTTTTTAAGCTGTCATTTCTTTGAAGAAGTTACTGAAATTCAGTTCATAGACGCACTACAAAGCAAGAAGAGCACTGAAGAAAGACTTGCTGGAAGGTGATGAGTAATATACTTCATTATCTCTCTGGGATAAGACTCTCTGCTATATTTTGTATTCTCCATAAGATTTTTCTTATGAAGAAATGAGATATGAGAGGCTGTTGGGTTTTTTTTGTCTGTTTAGTTCTTAGGAAATTCATACTGCATGTGAGCCTAAACAGTTTGCACAGGATTCATATTCAGCTTCTCCATTATGCTACTTTCTAGGAATGGTGAAGGATTCTGGAAAATATGAAGCTACCTTTTTTTCTACGATAATTAAGTATTGTCTATACTCACACATGTTTTTGACACATACATTTTCATATAATCATTTTGTTAAGCTGGAGAATGGCAGTTGGGCTGTTTTTTTCAAGTCATACTTCTTTGAATATGATTTACCTTTAAATTCTTAATGAATTTAAGCATTAGTAAAACATTGCAAGATGTAGAGAGTGTAATACTGATATTCTGGAAATACAGGTTCTATCAGCATCTTCCATTTAATATTAAAATTGGTTAAATGTGTAATATAATGCTTAATATAATCCACTGAAGTAGATTAAAATATAAAAGAAATGTAAGTCCCTGATTAAGTTATTGCTGGCAGGAAAGTATAATGAAGTGCATAAGGAATATGAAACAATTAGATATTTACATCTATGGGTTAACAGAGTTGTAGCAAGTTCTGTGATTAACATAACTGTGGTCAACATTCATTTCTTTCTTGCTACTGCAGTGTTTTTGGTCAGTACGTCTAACCACTGTAACCACAGCAAAATCTTTTAATTGTTTAACAGATGTATTTCTTGGTCCTTCTCATGACTGAACTGAGGGTTTAATGTTCATGACAGGATCAAGAATGCCATCTTCTTCTGGTCTTGTGTAATGAAAGTTTGTCCTTCAGTTTCTTAGCTCAAGAGTGTCTCCTGTTGACTATATTGAGAATATATATTAAATGCTGCCAGGAGAGGACCACTGGTTGAATATGCAGAGTTTTATAACAGTCTACTAAGTGTGGATTTTCCCCACCCACCCCTTTTTTTCCTTCCTTCCTTCCTTCCTTCCTTTTGGTAGAACCAAAGGAACCTGAAGAGTAGCCACGATGCTTTAATGACAAAAGGTGATGAGCTGAATCTACAGCTTAAAGAGGAACGTTTGAAGTGCCTCCGTCTTGAAAAAGAATTACAATCAGTGATTATTTCAAAGCAAAGGACAGAGGAGGTGAGACTCTGTCTCTCCTGGACACAATCTGCTTTAAGTAGTATACATAGATAAGGGAAAGGATCATGTAAGTTAAGGATGGGATACCTTCTCATTAATGAGATGTGAACAGACCTTTCAAACACATTTAGAAGGCTGATGTTGTAATATGCACTATTATCCAGTTAAAAGAAAATCCTGTGGCTGCTGCTTGCATTAAATACAATCATAAACCGTATCTGGCCTCCATGCCACGTTATCACTGCACAAGTGTTTAGACAATATTCGAGGAAAAGCATAGCGTTTCACTTCAATCCTGATACTAAACAAACGCTGTAAGAGCTCTAAAGAACTAACCAGAAACAATCATAATAGTTACTTTTGCTATTTCTTTGCTATTATTTTAACCAGTGCTGGGTAGTATTACTTCCACCTAGCAATTAAATTGGTCAGTTCTATTTCTTTATCTAGTGGATCCCAGACAGGCGTGTCATCACTAACAGTGACCCAGATATAGGGCCAAAAATCAAGCATTTTATTCCTCATTCTTTTCAGTGTATGAGGTAAGTATAAGTAAGTATATGCGTACAGTAAGTATATGAGTAAGAGGCTACAAAATTTTTTGTTCATTATTACATTTTTTTAGCAACTTAAGTTCAGTTTTGTCACTCGGTTTACCTGATTTGAGTGTATTTTACATGAACCAAGTTTGCCAACATTGCCTCATAGGTATTACCTTCCAACCTTTAAACTACTGTAATGCACGTAGGGAATACCTTCTGCATTTTAGCATCTTTTGCAACTTTAAAACCGTATCTTTCTTTAGTGAGTATTTTGAAAGTGGGAACTTAGCTTGCTGCTTCTGTCTGATCAAAAAAAAACAGGTTTTACTATACAGCAGCTGTTAACGAGGTAATACTATTTGTATACCAGAACTGAAATAAATATTTTTAGTGTTGTAGACATATTTTTAGGCATAAAACAGAATATGGTTAGATACTGTTCTACTTCAACTTAGGCATCTTGAACTCAGCTTCATATAAGCAACTTGAAACAGCCTGTCTTGGCCAAATGTAAATCTGTGGGTGGAAAAAGTATTATTCTGAAGCTTCTAAAGACCATTGTGTAAAAAGAACAAATAAAAGTATTCCTGAAAATGCCTGCAAAGTATTAACTAGTTGTCTATAAATTCAGTATAATTTCCTTTTGTGCTATATATTGTGTGGAACTTTCTTCTTCATTTTAGTTACAGGATAGAATAAATGATCTAGAAAAGGAGAAGGAACTCTTAAAAGAAAACTATGATAAGCTGTATAGCAGGTAAATTATGTTTTTTCATATATATATAAAACTTGATTTCCCATCCTGTTTGAAAGCTCTTCATATAGTGTGCACGTGCATGCGTGGGCATATGCACTTGGGTGTTTGCGTGCTTGTGCAAATATATTCTTAACACAGTTCCTCATAAAACTATGTGTATATGGAAATGTTTATGATGTCCAGCCTGTATTTCACTTATTCTGTTGAAACAGAATCATCTGTCTTCATCCTGGTTGTTCTAATACTCTTCAAATTGTATGCTTTTTTTTTTTTAAATTGTAATTAAGAATTAG
Organism: Struthio camelus; assembly: GCF_040807025.1. Taxonomy (NCBI): domain Eukaryota; kingdom Metazoa; phylum Chordata; class Aves; order Struthioniformes; family Struthionidae; genus Struthio; species Struthio camelus. The sequence goes on along the minus strand of NC_090951.1, from coordinate 18,860,088 downwards.
GTAGAATTCACTTAGCTTTGAACATCAAACAAAAAAGTTCTTATCAGACTTTCTAATATATTTTTAGCAGGTTATTGTTGAAAGAAGAAGAAATCTAGGTAGAGTTACAGTTTAGATTAATTTTATTTTCTGAATTTTAGGGGGGGTAGTGGAGGGGGTTAAGAGTTGATCTTTTTGTATAAATTTTTCCAGCACTTTTCAGTGGATTTATATGAAGTCTAACATCAGACAGCTTCTACCGTGTTTACTTATTTGGGGAGAGCAGGGTGTTAGTTGATTTTTTTTTTTTTTTTTTAATAAAAGCTACCATTTCATCTGTGCTGGTTCTGCTTGAAGTTTTTACATAGGTTCATATGAGCTTTTACAAAGATTCATACAGATATTAAGTTGTATAAATGGTATCAGCAATTAAAATGATAATGCATTGCCAGGTATGATTCAGAAAATACCTCTACTACAAAAAAGAAGTCGTTACAGTCAATTGGCACAAGCATATTAAAGGAAAGAAGACCTTGAAATGAACTTTTCCTAGACTGAAACCATGTGACCTCTCATATTGCAGAAGCTTAGAAAGTAAATTTCCTAAAGTTAATTGTCTGAGAAAGCAGGAGAAATGCCTGAAGTCTTTTTTTCTTATCAGAATGATTTCTCCTCTTAAACTTCATTCAATTTGTCAGTGTAATACCTTTCAAAAAAAACTGATGAATAAATGCAATGAAAGTGATATTTAGTGTTGTTTATAGTATTCTTACAATATTTATTGTCATTTTTGTTTTCTACTGTGAAATTTAAAATTATAATAAGTAAAAATCTATGAGTACAAATAGTTTTAAACTTTTACAATATGATATGTAACAATTGTATAATCGCAATATTTAGAGTTCTTTACAGTTATCTCTTGCTTAAATTTGTTGTGGATTCCTCCAAAGTTTGAGGATATAAATATTTCTGATTATCACTTTGTCTCCTCCATTATTATGCAAAGAAGTAACTTTTGCTAATATAGCAACTTGAAGTCTTGATTTGAAGTTTTCATTTCTTGCTTTGTAAATTGGAGTGGGACAACTGAAAAGATGATTAACTAGATAAATTTAAATATGGTTCTCCCATAACCCAGTAATCTACAATAGATTTTTTCCCTAAAATGAACTGATTTTTCATATACCCTATGTAAATATTGATTCATGTTGCATGATTCCCTGTTAGCATACAGGTACTAAGAAATTACAAAGAGAAATGGAACACTTTCACTGTATCTTTTGGAATTTTACTAGTTCTGTTGATCATTTGATCAATGCAAGTTTACTACAGCACGCTCATTGCTAGCAGTGGATAGGCCCATGTCCACAGGTGCCAAATAATTAATAAATTTTTCTATAATTGTTTAAATGGGGGGCAGGGAAAGGCTTAAACCTCGTTCCTTGCTCATGTCATTCTCTTGGAAAATCCATTTGAAGTTGATGGGAATTTTGCCAAAGCCAAGACTGCAGAATTTGACCTGAAGAATTTACAAAGAACAAGTATGAATTTGTCAGTTGACTCTTATTATTTAGTCAGTATTTGAGAAAACAGTTCGTTTGGATAAAAGGTTTGCAGGAATTGTTTTCATATGACCTTGTAATGCAAATCTTACAATGCTCAGACTGCCTCTAAAGGAAGCAGTGCCAGATGTGGTTGACCATTTATAGTTATCCAGATGGCATCAACTCCAGTGAAATACAGTAAATGTAGAAGAAATTCCACATGAATTCAAGTGAAAAGTAATCTTAAAATTTGAGGGAGGGAAGAGATAGAAGTGGACTCAATTCACACTGACATAAGCATCTTAACACTAGCTTTCTGTGGGCTTGGATAAATCCTGTCTTCTGAATTGTTCTTCATTTAAACACATGCAAATTCTGAGTTTGGTTCATAAAGGCTGTTAATGATTTTTCTGCAACAGCCTTTTGAAAAATTGAAATAATGTGTAGCTACATCTTTTTATGAAGTAATTGTACCTGCAGATAGTGAAGACACACACAGACACACAGACAATTTATATAAACTAGTTTTCATAAACTAGATAGCATGCTTATTAAAACTTCCAGATTTTTTTCAGAAGTCTGAAAACCAAGAGCATTTGTATCTTCTGTTGTTAAGATTTTTGCTTTCCTTATAGTAGTCAATCAAACTTTGAAGAGTGCTAAGCAATTATAGAATATACTGTCTTCTCTTCTGCACCTATGCAATATTATAGAAAGGATTGTGGGTTCACTGCATTATCTTCAACATTATAGCAAAGTGAAACATGTATTGTTGTACAACCTAGAAGCTTTATTTAAATCCATGAGTGATAAAAAAGATGTTCTTTCACATTATCAGTTGGTCTCTGCCCAGAGAACGGTATGATATAAATAGATAAGATAGATATTGAATGAGAAAAGTAAAAGGTACAGAGAAATGAAAGTGATTTTCTGAAGATCACAAAGCAAGACTATAAACTTTTGCCAAATATTTTGGAGTCTAGAATTCATGTTACAATATTTGTTTCCTTTAATCTTCCGGAAAATCCTCCTTCACATTTATTGGATTTAAATTCACTTGTATATATACTCACTTGTATATATACTCAAAACCATTTTATATAGTCATAGCCATAGCTTTCAAATCAGAGGCAATTCCCTTTCGGTTAGCCAAGCTATGTGGATTGTCCCTTCTGCCCTATTTCTCTTTTAATGTTTTTTCGTTGTGGTTGTGGCTAAAATATATATATATATATATTTTTTTTTTTAAGTAACTTATTTTTGCTGGTGAGCTTCACCACAGTGAATAGGTGAGGAACTGGCCCATACTTTAAAATGTGCTACAATTTCAGCTTTTTCACAGAATATTTTTACAGTTTCAATTATGTGAATAAACTATTTTATGATTGGTTAAGGTTAAGATGAAGGGCATTTTTCCAGGCAAATAAAAATGCAGCTATTGAATAATAACATGAAGACATAATACTTACCTTATAAATTATACAAAACCACATTGCATTATTTTTGTCTTTTTACCTACTAAGAATTATATTGTAGATTATTTAGTATACTTGCTTTTGCTTCAATCCAAGTTGCACGTTTTATTGTGGTTTCACCAGTTCTGATTTTGAGTCTGTGCTATACTTACTGCACATGGATTTGTAGTTTACAATTAAATAAAGTGTTACAGGAAAAAAAGGTATTCTAATTTTTTTGCCCACCTCCCTTCTTTTATTTTTTAAAGTAGAGAAAGATTACCTTATACTGTACTTGTTAATTAGTATCAGAATTGTTGTTTTGCAGTATGAGAACTGTTGTCACTTTGTGGTCAACGTTTCTTTGAACAGGCAAATGACTTTAGGCTCTGTATGTTTCACAGATTTAAAAGAAATCAGGTGGGTAATCGCAGTTCTCTACATTAAGAGGTTTTGTATGCGGAAAGAATGGTTTTGTCAGTTGTCAGTTGCTGAGGCTTGGAGTTGTGGATTACTCTGGAGTACACATCTGAATTCCTTTTCTAGTCCCACAAATGCTGTATGCTGCCAACTTTTCTGACTTTGGAGCTCTAAATTAAGGCCAGTTCCTTTGCTCATCCCACAAACTCTTTCATGTCTTTTAACCGCAGCCTGAGAAAGGCGCCTTGGTTTCAACAGCAGCAGACCAGCATATGTTTACTTAATTCCTGAGACATGATGACAGTGGTCTTTGTGCCACTAAAAGCTTTTTTCTTTATTATTTTCTGTTGAAGTTAATTTCTAAAAGTTTTTCACATGCCACATATTTTATTGCAGTGTCTTTAGTGTGACCCATGAACAGCAATGGAAATTAAAGGAACAGCAACTGAAACTGCAGATTGCTAAACTAGAGACTGCTCTCAAATCTGATTTAGCGGACAAAAATGAAATCCTTGACAAGATCAAAGTAGAAAGAGGTATATTTCTGCAATAACCCTAACTTTCTCATAAAGTGTGATTCTCCTGTGCTACAGTCCAGGCTAAGTTATATTTCACAGAAAAGCTTAATTTCTATTGTTGGTGAGCTCAAAACTGCCTTTTAAGTGTACATTGAACAGTATGTTTAGGTCATGCCTAGCTATTAAGTACAAAAAATTGTCCCAATGCAGGTATGTGATGAATGAGGATCATACCCCTCCAGTTCCCTCAAGTCTTCAACTATTGGGTTAATATTTACTTCTTTATTCTGTATTTCTTTTTCTCTTTCCACTACATTAAAAATTCTTACGGGCAAGAAGACTAATCTGACAGGCCCTTTCAAAATATAAAACATCTATCTAATTGGATGTATTGTGCAAAGGTATATGTAGCCTTTATAGGCCCTTGAAGATGATTAATTGTCTTTCAGATTTTTGAATTCCAAGTTTTTAATATTTTTAGTATACACAAATTTTACTTACAGCTGTGTACATTTAAATTAATATTATTTTGTTAGTCTTCCGAACATGTGATTCGATTTGTGCTTTTCCTATACTGTAGGACCACTCAGTGAATCTTTGAAACCTTGTAATCTTCTTTGTCTCAGTCCTGTGATATACTGTGGCAATACAAAATTTACAAAACGAAAGCACAGGCAGGAAGGAAACAAAACGTTTTTAGGGCTGATTCTTCAAATGTAACTTGTATCAGTGTGAATAATCTTGAAGAACTTAGTGGGACCACTTCATGAGTAGTTCTTTTTATGGTTATGACTCCAGTTTAGCATGTGCTTAATGCTGAGATTTTGAGTAGGTCTATTGACTTCAGATACAAGGTTAAGTATTTAAACACTTTATTTGGTCAGAGCAAGTGTTTGCAAAATTAACCCCAAGTGATACTAAAATACATAAAATGCCTTAAGCTATAATAATATAAAGTTATGACATACGGATGCTTAATTTATGAACTTGAGACAGGTGTTAACTGTAATTTGATTACACAATGCAATGCAAGATTGAAAGTGGCCTTAAGTGCATGAAGATGTCATAGACCTTATTATTTGGTTAACTTGACTGTGGAAAATTGGGTAACACCTGTCATCTTCCATCTTTCTATGGGCACTGTATTTAAGTGGAAGGTCTTTACCACCTTTTTCCCAGCGGGACACTTACTGCTTATTCTACTCTTAAACTGGATCACCAGGCTTCTGTGCTACGAATTTCAATTAAACTGAACATGCTACAGCTTGAGTAGATGTTATACTCTCCTGTGCATTTTCACAAGTCTGTCATCCTCAGTTGGCTGAGCTACCTTTACATCTTTCTGTGTGGATCCTCGTGCTTCTAGGACACTCAGCTATTCAGTTTCCAGCTGTGTTAACTGCAGTCCTGGTATCCCTCCACACGCACGCACACACACGTCCTTCTAAATGGAGTTTAGAATAGACAATAGACATCATCTATTCATCAAGAGCTCTCAAGAAATAGAGAAATGAATTGAAACCACTCAAGGCAATATTTAGAATTTGGTTACAGCTCGTTTTCTTCATCAAAGCTTGGACCCTCTTAATTGTTTCAGTCACATACTTCAGATTATCTGCCTTTGCTGCACAGCCTCAAAGCGGAGCAGGAAAGTAAATTTTGGTTTGTCCTAACCTACTGCCTGCCTAGTCACTTCTAATACTGTGTTAGGTGTTTTAATCTAGAAATTTTGACCTCTGCTTCTATCCCTGATGTGGGGGGAGGTAGAAACAAAAGACTTTTTCCTTTTCTTCTCGTAGGCTTTCCTGCTAGGTAGGAAACCTCAGGTAGGTTTACTGAGACCCTTTTTTTTTTTGTGGGGGGGGTGGGGGGGGGATGGTATTTTGGAGGAGTGGAGGGGAATACCTTATTTCTACCTTTCTTTTCCAACAGGTAGCCTGAGGTTTATATAATTTTCATTGAACTAGTGTAGAGCTAGTGTCTTCTCTGCAAGGGCAGAGTTTGGCATATGATTCTTTTCCAGGAGTAGGAAAGATATTAAAATAAATGAAGTGCTGAAGCTTCTTAATGCCACAGGAAGATGACATCATCTTGTCCTCCTTAAGTATTTCTCTTTTAGAGTTACTGTGTAATTTGGATCTGAAGTCTTTTTATGGTGTTTTCTGTCCATAACTTCATAATGTGTTATCTAATATGCAATTGAAATACTTCTAGAGAGAAGACAGAATAACATATGCCACCTTGTGACTGCATTTTCCCTTTTTTACCATAATGTATTTGCTGATTTTTTTTTTTCCCGCTTCCGTTAGTCTTTTGTTTATTGTGTCTTCCCAATATATGCCCAGACTCTCAGCCATTGATAGCAATTGCTGTTTGGTTACAACGTTTGTTGTATTTTCCTGACAGTGTTTTCATGTAAATCTCAAAAGGATGAGATAAGGTAGTATAAAAACTAAGCTGAAACAATCTACTCTAGCAAGCATTGGTGTTATTTATCTCTTAAATTCACAAACTATATATCTTTGCTTGATATGTTTATGTCTAAACAATTTCTGTTTTTCATTAGTGTAATCTCATGCATTGCTGCACTTGCTGTTAGCAGTTATAGTACTGATTTATGCGCTATTTACTAACTACATATTTTTAGTATATATTTATATAGGCTTACAGTTTAGGCTGCCTTAATGGACAAATATTTATTCTCAGTCAGTAAAAACTCAGATATGTGAAATGTATGAGTAAAAGTTATATTTCACACTCTAGGTATTCTGTCCATAAAACTGCAAGAAGGAAAAAAAAAAGGCATAAAGATAGTTCCCATATTATTCCACTGAGGACAAGATATAAAGTGGAGGATTGGAGATTACATGAGCAGACCAGCATATTCCCATTTTGTACCAGATACTGAAAATAAAGAGTTTGGGCTTATAAAGAAGATAATCTCAGGCCCTAATTTGGATTGAGTTTGTTATATAAACTATAAAAGGCAAACAGAGGGTTAGGCAAGGCAGAGAGGGAGGATAGATGCTCTTGTACATGGTGATGGGTAGATTGTGGGATAGTAAGGAAAAGATGTCTCACTTCTCCTGGAAGTGTGTACTTTTTATTTACAAGGAAAGACTGACTTTTTTTCTCCCTCCCCTGCTACCTACTCCCCCTTTAATATACCACTGGTGGGTTTTTACGAACTGTGTTTGTGGATTTATAGAGCAGGCATGTGGATGTAGGGGCTTTCATTGATGAAGGTGCTGATTATTTTGATGTTTTGCAAATATGTACAGAAAAATATCTAAAGTGGAGGACACTAGTGCAAGTTTATTTGAATTACATTTTTGAGTGGCGATGCCTATATCAGCACAGGAAGTATTTAGATTACAGCTGAGATTATTGTTGCACAGTGCCATAGGTGACAATCTTTTGTAAGGGCCTTCTATCTGCAACTCTGTGGCCTGCCTTCTGTGCTCGGCTCTGTAGCCTTCTCTGCGTGTTGCCACAGCAGCTTTTTCCAGAGCCTCTGAGCATCGTTTTTCCCTTGTTCTCGTGCGGTTGTTCTCCTAGCCTTGCCTCTGCAAACCCTGATATTGTTGTGCTGGCAGGTTCTCATAGGAAGCAGTTGCCAGTGGTGTGAGAATCACCTCTTCTCCTGTGTTTCTTCCCTTTGGTTGTAGCTATTGCTTTACATTAGGGGACCCAGTAACATGCCTGAAGCAAGTTAAAGAGCCAGCATGCAGCCCCAACCCCTGACCAAAGTGTATCCCAAACAGTGCAACGAGCATCATAAGTGGAAACCACCAATAGGGAGTTGAGTGGGTCCCCATGGAAAAACAGTGCAATTGTTTGGGAAAATGGAAGGGGAAAAGCAGCTGCTGTACTGGAGAGGATACCCCGCAAGGGTGCTGATTTGGGGATCCGCTTGCCACTTCTCTTCCTGGCTAGCTGTTGGGGAGTGTTGCCTTTCCTCTCTGCCTCTTTCCCTGTGTCTCACATGCTTTCTCCCAGTTTCCTTCTGTCTCTCCTCTTTTTTTTCCCCCGAAGTAGCCTACTATGTTAGTCCATAGATACCATCAGCTACAGACCCCACTACAAAATCTTTCTGCAGGTGAACTTGTCTCCACATCCTTTAAGCAAGAATATTAGCACAGAAAATGTTTTGGAAAAAAAAGGTTTTGAAAAAATGATTTTGTAAAAAATATTGTCCAAAACTTTGCTAAGTAATTCTGAGTTGAAGACCAGAAGAGAATCTCTAAATGTTCATAATAAATTCTTGTGACCTTTGAAATAAGAAGGAAAACTCTAGGATGTCAGACGTCCTTTCTTTGTCTCATGATAGTGTGTTGAGGTTTGGCTGAGAAAGAAACTTCTGAAATTCATCATATTTCCTTTCCATCTCTTTACGCTTTTCAAACCAAAATGTTGGCTGTCTGATAAAAGTTGTATTTGAACATACACCTTTTGATCTATGGCTGGATTCCTAGAAACATATGCTGTTGAGAATCTGGAGAGGCAATCTGGAGAGTACCATTGGCTATTTGGCCATTTTGGTTCAACAAGCTGTTGAAATTACTTCAATTGGCTTTTAAAACTGCATCAAGAAAGCTTCTCTTACCACTCTCCTGAAGGATATAGGATCAGGTGAGCAAGTGGCCCTTCCTCTTTCCACTAAGCACTCGGGCTTAGTGTTAGAGAGCTGGCTTTCTGATCTTGCCCACAGAATCGTTACCATCATACCTGAGTTAAATTATCCAAAATAGGTAGCCCTGTTGTTACACTGAAAATCTTGTTTAAATATGTAATAAAGCCAATAATTTATTGTTAGTAAAAGTGAAATCTTAACAGTCTAATTCAAGAATTGCTATTACTCTAGATCTAATTTTTACAGGAAAAGAAGAGTAATAAAGCAGTTTGAGTACTTCTCTACAGGAAGTAAAAGTCTCAATAATAGTTAAAATACAATTAAACTGTAACACTTACTAGTTTCTATCTCTTCTCTTGGAGTTATGTTCACTATTCTGTTGCTCCGCTGGGTCTTAAAGTGAGCAGTTTCAGACTGCTTGAAAGGATAACACCTTAAGTCATCAGCCTCTGGAGTCCTTTGGAAGGGATCTGATGTTTATAATGCTGGTTTCTTCTTCCTCTTCTCCAGGATCCACTTAGGGTCATTTTGTGTGCTTTCTAACACGCTTTTACATCTCTTTTCATTAGTTTACAGCTCCATGTTACATCCAAATTTACTGTATGTGGTGCTTTTTATGTATGTTAGCTTTTTTTTTTTGTCCTGTTACCATAAAACAAGTTTTGTCAGGCTCTAGGTCTGCATTTTTTTAAGGTCCATTAGTGAGTTATTTTTAGCCAAGGGATCTCCAGTTTCAAGCCTGGTGGTTATGCTATTGTCCAGTGCTGTCTTTTGCAAGTGTACCACGGGGTGTTTCCTAATTTCTGGATATTGAACTTTAATAATACTATTTGCTTGAATATGACTATTATTCATGAGCTTGAAAGTCATCAGTTGCATTAAATGAATAGAATTTTTTTTCTGGCTGATTGCTACCAGCTCTGCAAAAGTTTCCTTTTGTAGCTTTCACAGTTTTGAAGTTAACTTTTTAAGCAACAGATGTGAATGGATATTAAAATGTCTACAAAAACTTCACTGCGGTTGATGTTAGAAATGTTAGAAAACAAGTGAACTGAATTTGCTGTTCTTGTCAGAAAATTTGTGACAAGAAGACAGAAGTACTTGAGGAGAGAGAACTTCTCTTCTTGTCCCTAGAAAAGTGCCAGTTCAGACCTCTGTTTATATCTTAGGGAAAAGAAAAGGGAAAAGAAGTAGCATCCACATTAGGAGTCATGCCTCCCACCTTTTTTTTTTTTTTTTTTTTTTTTCCTTCCTTTGGACACCTCCCACGCAACAGATCTCTTGGATGTATTATTTGGAATGGGATAACCCACAAGACTCAATTGCTAAGTGTTTCTCAATCTTTTATCAAGGCTTTCCCCATCCTCTTCCTTTCCTCCCAAAATCCTCCCCTTAAAAGGCTTATTTTAATTGTTTTCTTATTTGCTTTCTAATTGTTAGCCCCTGAGGGTTCCTACTGCATATTCTTCACAATTGCACAAATTGCATTACATTTTCCTCACAACTGCACAGAATTAAAATCTTACTGGCAAGTATGTGTTTGAATTGAAAGCGTCTCTTGTGGAGACCTAACACATGTATGAGTGAGGCTACTGTGTATAGGAATGTTGGCATTACAGATGATTCATTTTTAGTGAATATGTCATTTGAGATATAAACACTACAGAATTAAAATTAACGGGATGTCAGTTTTTGAAACATGCCCAAACCCTTGAGACTAGAATTTCAACTGTCTGCTTCCTGCTGAGTTCAAACCTCAAAACTGAAAAGCTATTCTGTAAAAAGAGATAACGGTGCATCATGCCCTGAGGGTCAACAGAAAAGATTCCCACATTAAAAGGGTATCGTGGACTGTCTTCTCGAAAGGAGTAGGATATATCCTCAACTAAGTATGTAATTTTTTGCCAGTCAACTCCCACTAGTGCAGATGGGAATTGCAAAGTCTAATACTTGCACATCAGGTTGACAGCATACATTTGTATCACTTTGACCTAGAATATGACTTTTCAGTGTTTAAACACATGGTATGAGGCTATAACTTTGGAACTTTCAAAAAAAAAAAAACTAGAAAAAATTGAAGGAGAAAAAACATTGTTATCCAGAGGATAAGGAAATCGGAAGGGGAGAAGAGAATAATGGGAAAGACTGATTTTGTCCCTTAGAAACTTTGATTTAGAGAAAAGTTAGTATTTGAAACTTTTCTGTATGAAAGAAGATACATTGCTATAACTAAATTATTTGGATAGTCCTTAAGTCTTTTCTCCATTCTTACTAAGGGAAATTTCTTATGGAAGCTCCTGAGAAATCATTGTGGGTATAGCTGTGCATTAGTGGGTATTAGGGGAAAATCTTTATATCCTTTGACTGAGAAATTTAATGGCGTTTAGACATTTGGGCTGACAAAGAATTTTACACCCCCTTTCCTCCCTCCTTCCTTCATCTCCTCTGCAAAAGAGGAACTCAGTGAAGTTGTGCTTAGTTGGGGATATCTTTGTATTTAGAAATGCACATTTTTGATTTTTTGATGCGGTGGGTTCAGTTTTAATGAAAATAAGAATGCTGTGCCTTTTTATCCATACAACTCTACCAGATAAGAGGAGTGGTTTCCTATCCCCCTCCTCTCATTTGTTAAAAGCAAAGAATTCTCTATACAAAATAAATTAGCTTCTACATTTTAAAATGATTTTTTATGCAGAAAGTTAATATGAAGAAGCAACTTCATGATTTTTCTAATTATGTTGAATTAAACAGAATATCATATTCTTTCTCTATATGTAAAGATCAGAATGAAAAGCTGGCCCAAGAGAACAAAGACCTGCAATTACGTTGTCTGGAACATAAGCAACAACTAGAAGAACTGAAAAATCACATGAAGTTTTTTACAAAGGTGAACCCTGTTTCTGTTTAGAAAATGACCAAAAAAAACATTCTGTGTTTTATGCATAATGCAAGTACTTCTCTTAAAAGTAAATGAATACAGAAATATAACAGTTTATTTATTCATGATATCAGACAAAATGTCATGTCTGGTGAAAATGCATGTTATTATTCTGAATGCGTCTCTCTATTATTCATTCACATCCGACAACACCTTTTCATTGAGTATTTCCGTTTCAGGAAAGTGATATTGATGTGGCAGAACTCAGTGAAGCTCTCTTGCTTACAAAGGTAACTTGCACAGACTGATGACATTTTTGCATTTATTCTTTTTTTTTTTTTTTCCTCCAGACTTTTTGTTGACCCTTGCATGTTTTCTGTATTCATTTGTGCATGTTTTGGAAGCTAATGCTTCAAACTTGTATGTGTGCTTTTTGTCATTTTTCAGTTATGGTGAAGCAAAGAAAAAATTGTCAGGATGACATTTACTTAGGGTTATGTACATATTTCGTTATAACATCAAAAGTGAATTAAACTAGATTTGCAAGCATTTTCTTTAAAAGTTGCTTTTTACTCAGTTGAAGGAGTTAGCGCTTCAACTTGTTCTCTTTTCTATAACATTAATCTAAAACAATATTTTGCTTAGTAATGCTGTAAGTTATGGGAGTATATTCTAAATATGGAGGTGCTGAAAACACAATAAACAGATGCTTAGCCACTTCTCTCTGTTGTTTACAGCAAAATTAAAAACAAAGTAGAGAGAAATGAGATTACTGAATGTATAAATTTGCATTAAATTTTCACTATTCAGGTGACCCTTATTTGTTTTCTTGAGGAAATGGTTACTGTATATAGAATCTCTTTCTGCTACTTAAATGCAGAAATAATTCCATAATGATAAAGAAAAAAGGAAAGCAAAAAACCAGACTGATGTGAAAATGTTATTACTATTACACTAAAATTAAAACTCCAGTATTTGTGACAGAAGTAATGTAGCCTGGAGATGATAATTCTGGTTTTGTGCATTCATTGAAACAGTGCTAGTTATTATGTAAAAGGCAAGTCTATAAAGATTTTGTATTTTCAGTGGATAGAAGGGAATGATTGCTTTTGAGTAATTCATACTTTTTAATTGTTTCCTGATGATCAATAGATTACACTCTTGAAAGTAATCCTGACGGTTACTGTCCTACCTCACTCCTAATTTTTGTACTGTGGCATACTCAAAATTTACAAAATTAGTCTTACTGGATTGTTTTGTTCCAGAATTCTATCCCAATGTTACGTTTTACCATGCACAAACGCATCAACTGTTTTGCGAAAGTTTGTTCTAGTAATTTTTCAAATTGCTTCAGGTTCGAAAGGAGCAGAAGAATGGGGACCTTGCAATTTTTGAAAAAGTAGATGACGACATCCATAAAGATTTAGAACGGTCCATGCGAGAGCTTCAGTTAACATATGCAGAAACAGTGCAAGAACTTGAGAAAACAAGGAATATGTTAATAGTACAGCATAAAATTAACAAAGATTACCAGGTACTAACCTCTACTTATAGAAAATAACCAGATAGGAACACTTTAACATTTGTAGCACTAGAACTTTTCTCCCTTAGGAAAATGTGAAGTCAGTTATGGCTTAGAAATTTTTCTAGGTAAGCTAACGTAAGATTTGCTGTTGTTAAAAGTTGATTTTAAGTGTGAGATCCAAATGCCTCTGAACTTAATCTTTTAACTCACCTGATTAGAACCCTCAGAAACGTGCCCTCTTGGGTTCATCTCTGAGCTCTTATCAGGTCCTCACATGAAAAGCAATGAATGTGCTTATCAAATAAGCTGATTTTTCCACAACACACTACCATGACTCTTTTGTGCTGGGTTGTTGCGGATCTTAATTTGGATTTTCATTTGGTTTGAGTTTAAAATCACAAAATCATTAAATAAGCCATGAGGAACATTTCACCTGAAAGAATAGCTAGTCCATTGTTCTTAATAAATGATTCTATATTTTCCTGAAATTAGAACAGACTATTATGTTGTTGAATAAAAGATTTCTATTTTTGCATACTCTAAATGCTTTTTCTCAAATTTAACTGAGTTTTCTTATTTGTAGCCAAAAGCATATGCAGTATCAATGCAGACAAGCTTCAGAAGTCTTTTTCTTTGTTACATGCAAATTTTTTTTTCAGACCGAAGTTGAAGTAGTGACACAAAAGATGGAAAGTCTAAAGAAAGATTATGAGGCAAAACTGGAACAGTATGTCCACCTTCTTGATATTAGGGCTGCACGCATCAGAAAATTAGAAGGTATTTTTGAAATATACTTTCTACCAATTTTTACATAATTTATCCGCTACAAATTATCATTGTAAATATAAGTTTCTCAACTGAAACACCTTTCTGTTTCTAAAACTGGTAGAAAAGCCAGATCTTTCACGGAAATTTATCTGTATGCTATTGCATTGACTTGGATGTTAAACTTGCTAATCAAAATCAACATAGAAGTTTATGCTGCAGCTATTCCTGAGTTAGAATAAATCTTTGTGATTTTTTTTTAATAAATCACACATTTATGATCAATCTCTTATTTTGCTATCCCATGATTACATAATCAGTTTGTGTTGCTAAAAACCCTAAGTCATGGCATAAGAAATATACCTGCAAAACATTTCAATGTGCTGAATTTAAAATGCTATTTTAATACATTCAGTGTATAAATGGTATGTATGAGAGCTGAAGAAGGATATCTTACAAAGCCTAATGTGATAACAAGTTTAATGTTTTGTCTCCAAATTGCATCCCCTGTACTACAGGATTGCATGATGATATATGTCCTAATTCTGTAAGCATGTATTTTTCTTTCTTTCCAAGTAATATCATTTTGTATAGTTAAACTATACAAAAATATACATATGCTAAGTCTCTGCTACATTTTAGCATAGTGATACTTATTTTGATTATTCTGTAATGCTTCTGCATTCTTACTTCTTAAATCCCTTGTAGTTTGTTATAAATTCTTGGGAGCCCTTGTCTATTTTTATATATATTGAAGCAGCTCTTCTGTGGAAGTATTCTTGATATTTGTCAGTGTGCTAAATGAGCAGCAAATGTATTATTTTAAATATGTAGGGGGGGCGGTTGGTAACACCTTTAAAAAAGTAAAATTTTTAGTATAGTTGAATTATTCCTTTTTCCTGTCAACTCAGTCATTAATTATAATTGACATTAAAATGAGGAATTCATATTGTAGTTGGTTTTTTTGTTTGTTTGTTTTTGTTTTTTGTTTTTTGTTTTTTTTTGGCAGCTCAACTAAGAGATATTGCCTATGGTACTAAGCAGCACAAATTCAAACCAGAAATACTGCCAGATGATCCAGTGGATGAATTTGATGAAACTTTACATTTAGAAAGAGGAGACAACCTTTTTGAAATTCACATTAGCAAAGTGATATTTTCTACTGAAGCTGTGCAAGCTTTTGGTGACCAGGAACCTGCAACTTTTTGTACTTACGCATTCTATGACTTCGAACTTCAGACAACCCCAGTAGTGTGTGGGTTTATCCCATCCTATGACTTCACTTCTCAATATCTTGTGCGGGTTGATGACTACTTCTTGCATTACATACAGAGAAACAGTATCACACTTGAGGTTCATCATGCGTGTGGCACAGATTATGAAACAGCTGCTGTGTGTCAACTGAAGTTCCATGAAATCTTGGAAAACAATAGCAGGATCTACAGCACAGCAACTTTAATTGGTAATTAACATATCAAAAACTATTCTATTTGGTGCAGTATTGTAAATGGCAATTAAGTAATGTGTATTTGGCCATCACTGAATTCATGTATTAATACTTCAGAAGGAAAAAATGGTGTATACAACATGATATTTCCTCTTAGATGTGCAGCATGTCAGTATGTTCTCTTGATTCTGCTGACAGTTGTGAGAAAGCTCTGACAGGTGAAATTTTGCCCATAGCAGAGTGAGGAAAAAGATGGTCTTAGTACAGTGATACTGAAGTATGTGACATAATAGACTTGATGCTGGAAATGGCATTAGAGAATCTTGTCTGGCAATAGCATGCTATTGTTTGTCTACATAAAGGTTACTTACAAAGTGATATTATACATGAAAATAATAATTTAAAATAATAATTTAATAAAAGAGATGATATTGTCTTATTCGATACAATTATACAATAGCCTGGAAAAAAAGTAGTTAGTAGAGCAGCATACTTGATTTTGCAGTGGTACTATGCAGTTTTTAGCATTTTTTTTAAAGAATACTCCAGAGAATGCTTTAAAATGATGCAAGATTGACATTCTTTTTCATTTTACTGAATTACTCTAGTATGTAGTTAACTGTGTTTTAGTTTTAATTGCTTAATGTATATTTCTTTCGTCCTCTAAGACCGTTACTGATAAAAGATTGCACTGCGTACTTAAAACTGTGAAATGCAAAATACGAACTGTGAGTCACAAAGTCACCTGTTGCACCTTATGATGTGTATTATATTTTAATACTTATGGTTTGGCATGGATAAAACATAATTCAAGAATTTAGCCTGGGCAAGACTCGCTCTTTTGAGTGAAGCAGTGGATGAAATTATAAATCCGGTGAAGTCAATAGCATTGTCATGAAATTGTCATGAAACCAGAATTTCACTTAATATCTATTGGATTATTTTATTTTTGCATATGTAATTATGTATTTTGACAGAATATACTTTAAAAGCAAAAACATTTCTGTATTGGAAGACTGTCAAACATCAATGCTTCATACCTGGCTGTTGTGTCATAAATATATCACCTCATATCTTATCAGTAAATAAAATAAATGGTTACAGTTGGTTTTAGTTTAAACTGATAAGTCAGAGGTCTGAATATGATAGTAGCAAAACATTAAAAAGGTATGAATTATATGCTTTACTGATGATACTGTCTCATATAGAAGCATAATCTATAGGAGAGTTGGCTTTTTTTTAAATTTAGTTCATTTTAAAACAATTTTAGAATATCTTAGACAAGGCTTTTCTGAAAAGAACTCAATTTTTTATGCTGCTTGCTTTTTCTGCTGGAAGTGTTTTGCCACATCAGTGTATATATAGAGGCCTCTAACTGCCTACCTTTGTCAG
This sequence comes from Struthio camelus, assembly GCF_040807025.1. Lineage (NCBI taxonomy): Eukaryota > Metazoa > Chordata > Aves > Struthioniformes > Struthionidae > Struthio > Struthio camelus. Next base: position 18,843,533 of record NC_090951.1, on the reverse strand, counting down.
GGTGTCAAAAGTGTGGTTCAGCAAGCCATTACAAAGTGGTAATGTAGCCAGTAATTAAAACTGCCTGCCACTTTGTGGGACATTTTCAGCTGTTGGCATACCAAACTTTCCTAAGCTTAGAGAGATTAAAATAATGAACTTCATGTGACTCCATAGCTTGGACAATAAATGTTGCAGATTACAAAATGAAACAATTTTTGTCTTTTGTTTTCAGACCTTGTAGAGCCAACAAAGTTGTTCCTCGTTCTGATATAAACTCAACCTGTCAAATCAGCAAAAACTGTCATAGTGCATAGTCACAAGATCAACTAATACTAGATTTGTGGTGTTGCCTAGCTTTTGTGTTTGACTTAAGTACTTTAACATGGAAAAGAAAATTAATGTACTCATAAATGTATTTATTGCTTAGGAATCAAAGGAAACGTCCAGAATTATGGCACCATAGAATACTGGATCAGGTTACGAGTTCCTATGGATCAAGCTATTAGACTCTACAAAGAAAGATCAAAAGCTCTAGGGTATATAACATCCAATTTTAGGGAACATGAGCAATCATCTCAGGTATGATTGGTTTTGTACTTAATAGTTTTGTTGGAATAAACTGTTCAAAATTACTTTGTCAGTTCAGATATTTTACTTCAACTCTTAATTTATTCAAGGCTAAGGAACTTAAAGATTCTTGAGTGGAAAAATATCAGCTGAACAACATTTTTGTCATATAAAGAGTTCAAGAACCAGTTGAATCATAGCTTTGCTAAAGAGACTAAATCTTAAACTTCAGTTATTATTTTTTACTGAAATTGTCAGTAACTTTGTGGCTTGAAATTTTGAAATAATTATATAACAAATATATTTAATTTGCCTAACCTGTAAGTGCCAGATTTCATTGATACTTTGCTCTACTACAATCCACAGGAATGTTAAGTCAACCCAATGTCAGATTGCTGTTATAGGTTAAGTC